>NC_053022.1:425941486-426035665 GCF_003073215.2 Triticum urartu | reverse complement strand
AAAGGAGGTTTTTTTGTGAAGGAACTACCAAATAATTGTTGCAAAATTGGACCAAATCATTTTTATAAAATACTAGGCCATATTTAATGCACAATTGACAAAATGGTTGGGTGTAAATTTTTTTTGATCCACCTCTCATGAAAAAGACAAATTTCCGCCGATTCAGTTGGAAGCGGGTCAAATTTGAACTGCAGCTGCCTCATAGTTTGCTATTTATTTTTTCCAAAAATCATTTCTAGTTACATAAGGACCTATTTAATCATAAATACATGGTTTGGTGGCGATACGTCGAGGTTTGGGCGGTGGCCGAGGATCTCAACTCTAGAGCGCGTAAACTCGCATGCCCGTCATGTGGTCACCGCGTGACCGTAATGTTGCCATGTGTTCTGGGCGGCTTAGGCATGTCTAGTGGGTTGGGCACTCCCCAGGTTGGTGCTAGGAAGAAAATTACAACATAAGATTCTCACGAGAAGACCGATCGATGCTCAAACATGAATTAGCAGCCAAGTGTTTGATTAGCGGCACGGGAAATACACATGGCCAATGGGCGTGAGTTTTGGCTGAGGATGATCATCTACTAAGGAGAATGTCTTCACAAATTTTTAGCTCAAAAGGAGGATCCTAGGTGGTACTTGCTTTGCAAAGTACCATGCTGGACAAAAATATGAATGTTGAAGCTGGGCTCGAAATAATGAATGGATTGACCTGAAATTTTGTGGAGGATGGTTATTTGGGCATAGGAAAGCATTGTAGAAAATTGATACCATTTGGACATGCCAAAGTAGTACTTCCTTCACAATGCTCTTCTATGGACAGAAACTTGGGAAAACTAGTGAGAGAGATTGGATGAATGAAATGAGCTCAAAATTGGTGTAGGTAAGTTACTTAGGTATGGTCATGCGCTGGTCAATTTTCAGATCATTTGGGTAAGCCTAGCTAGTACTTACTTCACAAAGCTTCTCTTGAGGTAGAAACTTTGGAAATTTCCCGAGAAAGATTTACTAGGAAAATTGAGCTGAATATTATCATGTGGCAATGATTTGGGTATGGAAGAGTGCCCGAAAAGTTTGAGGGTAATAGGAGGGGTCTATATAACACTTGCTTTGCAACGTGCCAATTTGGCCATAAAATATAAATTGAACCTGGGCTCACATAGATGATTTGACTGAGCTACAATTTGGAGGAGGGCTATAATTTGGGCATATGAAAAAACTGTATAAATTTCATGTCATTTAGAGATACAAAAAAGGTACTTCCTTCACAATGCTTCTAGGTGGACAAAAACTTTGGAAATTTACCGAGGAAGATTTGCTAGGCAAATGGAGCTGAATTTTGTCATGCGGCAATGATTTGGATAGGAAAGAGTGCCTAAAAATTCGTAGGGCAATCAAGAATATATAAATAGCACTTCCTTCATAAAGTGTTGTTGTGAACATAATAGGAAAATGAATATTGTTGAATTAGTTTTGAACTAGGCAAGGAAGGATTTTTACATATTTGATGAAGATATGACACAAAGAATTTATGAGATTTTTTTAGGAATTTTGGGAATGATAGAAATATAGGTTGCTTCACAACCTAGGGCAAAAACTGCCACATGGACATGACACATAGGCAAAACTGATGAGATGGCGCCTAGTCATCACAACCCACCACAGTCTACAAGGTTATGACCATCTATATTGGTCATTAACAACTAGAAATAAGGCAGCGGACTAGCACTGTTTGCTTTGTGACCATTTCGTGTAAGGAAATTACGACCTTTCTATCCAAAATGGTTGCAATGGTTTAGGGTTTGAAGCCCCCTGAACAACTTTTGACCAATTGGTCTAAAATGGTCATAAATTTATGACCAATTCTTTGAGGGTCACTGATAGAAGGTCATAAGTTGACATATTTCTTGTAGTGTTCTACCGACGTGCTTTGCACACAGGTGGCTGGCGGGTGTCTGTTTCTCCAGCATTAGTTGAATCGAGCTTTACTACAATGGGTCCTTGTTGAAGGTTAAAACAACACACTTGACAAAAAATCGTTGTGGTTTTGATGCGTAGGTTAGAACGGTTCTTGCTAGAAGCCCGTAGCGGCCATGTAAAACTTGCAACAACAGAGTAGAGGACGTCTAACTTGTTTTTATAGGGCATGTTGTGATGCGATATGGTCAAGACATGATGAGATATAAATTTTTGTATGAGATGATAATGTTTTGTAAAAGTTATCGGCAACTCTCAGGGGCCTTATGGTTGTCGCTTTATTGTATGAAATGCAATCGCCATGTAATTGCTTTACTTTATCACTAAGCGGTAGCGATAGTCGTAGAAGCAATAGTTGGCGAGACGACAACGACGCTACGATGGAGATCAAGGTGTCAAGCCGGTGACGATGGATATCACGACGGTGCTTTGGAGATGGAGATCAAAGGTACAAGATGATGATGACCATATAATGTCACATATTTTGATTGCATGTGATGTTTATCTTTTATGCATCTTATTTTGTTTAGTACGGCGGTAGCATTATAAGATAATCCCTCACTAAATTTCAAGGTATAAGTGTTCTCTCTGAGTATGCACCGTTGCTACAGTTCGTCGTGCCGAGACACCACGTGATGATCGGGTGTGATAAGCTCTACGTTCACATACAATGGGTGCAAGGCAGTTTTGCATGTGCAGAACTCGGGTTAAACTTGATGATCCTAGCATATGCAGATATGGCCTCGGAACACCGAGACCGAAAGGTCGAACGTGAATCATATAGTAGATATGATCAACATAGAGATGTTCACCATTGAAAACTTCTCCATCTCATGTGATGATCGGACATGGTTTAGTTGATATGGATCACGTGATCATTTAGATGACTAGAGGGATGTCTATCTAAGTGTGAGTTCTTAAGTAATATGATTAATTGAACTTTAATTTATCATGAACTTAGTGCTGATAGTTTTTGCATATCTATGTTGTTGTAGATAATTGGCCCGTGCTACCGTTCCCTTGAATTTTAATGCATTCCTAGAGAAAGCTAAGTTGAAAGATGATGGTAGCAACTACACGGATTGGGCCCGTAACTTGAGGATTATCCTCATTGCCGCACAGAAGAATTACATCCTGGAAGCACCGCTAGGTGCAAGACCCGCTGCAGGAGCAACTCCGGACGTTATGAATGTCTCGCAGACTAAAGCTGATGACTACTCGATAGTTCAGTGTGCCATGCTTTACGGCTTAGACTCGGTACTTCAAAGACGTTTTGAACGTCATGGAGCATATAAGATGTTCCAGGAGTTGAAGTTAATATTTCAAGAAAATGCCCGAGTTGAGAGATATGAAGTCTCCAACAAGTTCTACAGCTGGAAAATGGAGGAGAATAGTTCTGTCAGTGAACACATACTCAGAATGTCTGGGTACCATAACCACTTGACTGAGCTGGGAGTTAATATTCCTGATGATAGTGTCATTAACATAGTTCTTCAATCACTGCCACCAAGCTATAAGGGCTTTGTGATGAACTATAATATGCAAGGGATGGAAAAGACAATTCCTGAGCTCTTCGCGATGCTAAAGGCTATGGAGGTAGAAATCAAGAAGGAGCATCAAGTGTTGATGGTTAACAAGACCACTGGTTTCAAGAAAAAAAGGCAAAGGGAAGAAGGGGAACTTCAAGAAGAATAGCAAGCAAGTTGCTGCTCAAGGGAAGAAACCCAAGTCTGGACCTAAGCCTGAAACTGAGTGCTTCTACTGCAAAGGGAATGGCCACTGGAATCGGAACTGGCCCAAGTATTTGGTGGATAAGAAGGATGGCAAAGTGAAAGGTATATATTTGATATACATGTTATTGATGTGTACCTTACTAATGCTCGTAGCAGCGCCTGGGTATTTGATATTGGTTCTGTTGCTTATATTTGCAACTCAAAACATGGGCTACGGATTAAGTGAAGATTGGCTAAGGACGAGGTGACGATACGTGTCAGAAATTGTTCCAAGGTTGATGTGATCGCCGTCGGCATGCTACCTCTACATCTACTATCGGGAATAGTTTTAGACCTGACTAATTGTTATTTGGTGCCAGCACTGAGCATGAACATTATATATGGATCTTGTTTGATGCGAGACAATTATTTATTTAAATCAGAGAATGATGGTTGTTCTATTTATATGACTAATATCTTTTATGGTCATGCACCCTTGATGAGTGGTCTATTTTTGTTGAATCTTGGTTGTAGTGATACACATATTCATAATATATAAGCCAAAAGATGCAAAGTTAATGATGATAGTGCAACTTATTTGTGGCACTGCCGTTTAGGTCATATTGGTGTAAAGTGCATGAAGAATCTCCATGTTGATGGACTTTTGGAATCACTTGATTATGAATCACTTGATGCTTACAAACCATGCCTCATGGGCAAGATGACTAAGACTCTGTTCTCCAGAACAATGGAGCGAGCCACTGACTTATTGGAAATAATACATACTGATGTATGCGGTCCGATGAGTGTTGAGGCTCGCGGCGGGTATCGTTATTTTCTGACCTTCACAAATGATTTGAGCAGATATGGGTATATCCACTTAATGAAACATAAGTCTGAAACATTTGACAAGTTCAAAGAATTTCAGAGTGAAGTGGAAAATCATCGTAATAAGAAAATAAAGTTTGTACGATCTTATCGTGGAGGTGAATATTTGAGTTATGAGTTTGGTCTTCATTTGAAACAATGTGGAATAGTTTCGCAACTCACGCCACCTGGAACACCACAACATAATGGTGTGTCCGAACGTCGTAACCGTACTTTATTAGATATGGTGCGGTCTATGATGTCTCTTACCGATTTACCACTATCGTTTTGGGGTTATGCTTTAGAGACGGCTGCATTCATGTTAAATAGGGCACCATCTAAATCCGTTGAGACGACACCATATGAACTGTGGTTTAACAAGAAACCTAAGCTGTCATTTCTAAAAGTTTGGGGCTGCGATGCTTATGTAAAAAGGCTTCTACCTGATAAGCTCGAACCCACATCGGAGAAATGTGTCTTCACAGGATACCCAAAGGAAACTGTTGGGTACACCTTCTATCACAGATCCAAAGGCAAGATATTCATTGCTAAGAATGGATCCTTTCTAGAGAAGGAGTTTCTCTCGAAAGAAGTGAGTGGGAGGAAAGTAGAACTTGATGAGGTAATTGTACCTTCTCCCAAATTGGAAAGTATTTCATCACAGAAATCAGTTCCAATGATTCCTACACCAATTAGTGAGGAAGCTAATGATGATGATCATGAAACTTCAGATCAAGTGACTACCGAACATGTAGGTCAAGCAGAGTACGGTCCGCACCAGAGTGGTACAGTAATGCTATTCTGGAGGTCATGTTACTTGACCATGACGAACCTACAAACTATGAGGAAGCGATGATGAGCCCAGATTCCGCGAAATGGCTTGAGGCCATGAAATCTGAGATGGGATCCACATATGAGAACAAAGTGTGGACTTTGGTTGACTTGCCCGATGATCGGCAAGCCATTGAGAATAAATGGATCTTCAAGAAGAAGACTGATGTTGACGGTAATGTTACTGTCTACAAAGCTTGACTTGTTGTGAAAGGTTTTCGACAAGTTCAAGGTGTTGACTACGATGAGACCTTCTCACCCGTAGCGATGGATAAGTTTGTCCGAATCATGTTAGCAATTGCCGCATTTTATGATTATGAAATTTGGCAAATGGATGTCAAAACTGCATTCCTTAATGGATATCTTAAAGAAGAGTTGTATATGATGCAACCAGAAGGTTTTGTCGATCCTAAAGGTGCTAACAAAGTGTGCAAACTCCAGCGATCCATTTATGGACAGGTGCAAGCATCTCGGAGTTGGAATAAATGCTTTGATAGTGTGATCAAAGCATATGGTTTAATACAGACTTTTGGAGAAGCCTGTATTTACGAGAAAGTGAGTGGGAGCTCTGTAGCATTTCTAATACTAGATAATACCCCACGCGTTGCGGCGGGAATTGGATGCAATATATTTAGATTATTTTTTCCATAGAAGACGAATGTTTGGACGGACAATATGATAATTGAAAAGTTGAAAATACATATGGACAAATGTTGAACAATATGGTAATTGAAAATAGGAAAATACGTATAAACTGATCCATTCAACTTTAGAGCACACTGTACCTTTCTATCGAGATCATAAGTGCACCAACGAACAAAAACTGGATCCATTTCATGAATATATTTTAACACACTATAGGTTTGTATTGAGATCATAATTGCAATAAAGAACATAAATTGGAGTCGTTGATAAGTTGGTACTTGAACAAAAACTTCTAGATGACTTATCGCGTGTTGCTGCGGGGACATCCGTGTACAACTTACCGTAAATATTTGCTTTACCAATGGAAATCACTTTTTTCAAGTCAGTTTTCATGTGGACTTGAATACTAATTATCTCTTTAATAGATGAACTCACCAAACATCTACAAAGATAGACTGTGTATAATGAAAATTATACAATGTTGGGTGCCGGACAAAATGGGATTGACAAATAGTAGAAAAAATGTAACCATAACCGTGTTCATATTTAATATTTCCAAGTGAAGCAACTTTATTCATTCATCATAAATTTTACATCCGCATAATGCAATAATTACACTCATACATGCTCCATCAATGAAAATTATGATAGCTTTTATATTCAAGAGGCATGACAAATAATTAAACTCCTAACTGGTATATCTAAATCCCAATGCAATTTGTATCTACTATGTCATCAGAGTTGGGTTTCAACTGAAGTCAGAATTCCTTTATTACATGGCTCTAATGTCATGCCATAAAAACTGGAGCAATGGAACCGAAGGAAGCAATGCTCAAATAGTATATCTGTAACATCCTAGAAGAAAGATGATAATCTACACCAAGGAAAAAAAGTAGAGGTCAGAGTTGTATAAAAAGCGCTAGTTATAGAGAAAACCTCAATTAGTTCATGATAAAAAAAACTACAGTAGAGTACGAACTTTAAAAAAATAGCAAAATATAGGGAGCTGATGCCTGGATGGCATTGTCGAAGGTAAAACATTTGTGTTCCAAAAATACAAAGCTTGTATCAATAAGCATAGTAGAGAGAAATGTGGCTGGATTTATCATTAACTATTCAATATAAGAAATGAAGAGAGGATATTATCTAAAACATTTTGCTACCAGTTCAAGATTCGAAATCAAAAATGCCTAGAACATTCTAATGAAAGAAACTTTTCATTGAACAGATCATTTATTGTTGATCAGTAGGTAGAGTTATTGACACTACAACTCCTCATCCTAGAAAACAATTGCACGAGTTAGTACATCTGATTAACTTTTCATGGGTGTTGCTTTGGCAAAAGACATGAAAGCAAGCTCATCAACATGACAAATATCCAAGTCTGAAAAGGCTGATGGGTTGATTAGTAAGCAACACAGAGCCATAGCGAGTAATGCACAAAAATCCATATGCATCGATTCAAAGCAAAATATTACAGAAGCTATACAAACAATACTCTAAGATCTAAAAAAATTAGGAAATTGTTAGTTGAGGTTGATCTATCATATCTCGACATATGCTTGCCGACAGTTCTTGAGGTTGCGAGGATTGTGGACATGAGAGACTAACCGGACTTGCTGCTAGCAGGAGGTGGATGGAGACCGAACAGAGCTTCCTTCCAAAAAGTGGCTCCTACAACAAACAAATCAGACTTTTCAATCCAACCTAACTCAAAAAAGTAGTCAGATCTGAGAAGATTGAGGAGGGAGAGCACCCACCTTTGGTGCAGGTGATGTTGGTGGAGTAAGACGACCACAAATCAACCACCGCATGTTGCAACATCCTCTCCATGTATTCTTTATTCCATCGTCTGTGGGGAGCGAGGGACGAAGCGGTGTCCGGCGGAGGCCACCAAGGACTGCCGTGGGGGCGGGGGAGGGGAGGCAGTCGATGGCACCGGCAGAGGCGGGCGCTGCATCGAGAGGGGAACCTCACCTCAGTCAGACCAGCCACAGCAAGGGGGATTGAGGTCTACTACACAACCTTCTTCTTGTAGACATTGTTGGGCCTCCAAATGCAGAGGTTTGTAGGACACAGTAGCAAATTTCCCTCAAGTGGATGACCTAAGGTTTATCAATCCGTAGGAGGCATAGGATGAAGATGGTCTCTCTCAAGAAACCCTGCAACCAAATAACAAAGAGTCTCTTGTGTCCCCAACAAACTCAATACAATGGTAGATTGTATAGGTGCACTAGTTCGGCGAAGAGATGGTGATACAAGTGGTATATGGATAGTAGATAAAGGTTTTTGTAATCTGAAATTATAAAAACAGCAAGGTAACTAATGATAAAAGTGAGCGTAAACGGTATTGCAATGTGTTGAAACAAGGCCTAGGGTTCATACTTTAACTAGTGCAAGTCCTCTCAACAATAATAACATAATTGGATCACATAACTATCCCTCAACATGCAACAAAGAGTCACTCCAAAGTCACTAATAGCGGAGAACAAACGAAGAGATTATGGTAGGGTATGAAACCACCTCAAAGTTATTCTTTCCAATCAATCCGTTGGCTATTCCTATAAATGTCACAAACAGCCCTAGAGTTCGTACGAGAATAACACCTTAAGACACAAATCAACCAAAACCCTAATGTCACCTAGATACTCCAATGTCACCTCAAGTATCCGTGGGTATGATTATACGATATGCATTGTTCAAGATATCTTCTGATATTCCGATAAATCGACCGATTTATCGCTTACCGGTGTCCGACCGATAAGATAAATCGGCCGATAAATCAGCCGATATGGCGATAAATTGGCTGATATGCCGACAAACTAGACGATTTACTCGTTATCATAGGTCGACCGATAAGTTCCTGATAAGCGATATCCCCAACATTGACGATATGCATCACACAATCTCAGATTCATCTATTCAACCAACACATTGAACCTCAAAGAGTGCCCCAAAGTTTCTACCAGAGAATCACGACGAGAACGTGTGCCAACCCCTATGCATAGGTTCATGGGCGGAACCCGCAAGTTTATCATCAAAACATACATCAAGTGAATCACGTCGTATCCCATTGTCACCACAGATATGCACGGCAAGACATACATCAAGTGTTCTCAAAAGGTTTCAATGCTATCAATGCCACTTTTATTGAAATAAAAGATGCAAAACATTGTTCTAAATGAAAGCAAGCAAATTCTAACAAAATAAATTGATGCTCCAAGCAAAACACATATCATGTGGTTAAAAATATAGCTCCAAGTAAAGTTACCGATGAACGAAGACGAAAGAGGGGATGCCTTCCGGGGCATCCCCAAGCTTAGGTTTTTGGTTGTCCTTGAATATTACCTTGGGGTGCCTTGGTAATACCCAAGCTTAGGCTCTTGCCACTCCTTATTCCATAGTCCATCGAATCTTCACCCAAAACATGAAAACTTCACAACACAAAACTTAACAGAAAACTCGTAAGCTCTGTTAGCGAAAGAAAACAAAACACCACTTCAAGGTACTGTAATGAACTCATTCTTTATTTATATTGGTGTTAAATCTACTGTATTACAACTTCTCTATGGTTTATAAACTCTTTTACTAGCCATAGATTCATTAAAATAAGCAAACAACACACGAAAAACAGAATCTGTCAAAAACAGAACAGTCTGTAGTAATCTGGATCAAACGTATACTTCTGGAACTCATAAAATTCTAAAATAAATTGGTGGACCTGAGGAATTTATCTATTAATCATCTTAAAAAATAATTAACTAAATATCACTCCCCAATAAAAAATGGCAGAAAATCTCATGAGCGCTAAAATTTCTGTTTTTTACAGCATGATCGCAAAGACTTCACCCAAGTCTTCCCAAAGGTTCTAATTGGCACAAACACTAATTAAACACCTAAACCACATATAAACAGAGGCTAGATGAATTATTTATTACTAAACAGGAGAAAAAAAGTAAGGAACAAAAATAAAGTTGGGTTGCCTCCCAACAAACGCTATCGTTTAACACCCCTAGCTAGGCATGATGATTTCAATGATGCCCACATAAAAGATAAGAATTGAAACATAAAGAGAGCATCATGAGGAATATAACTAGCACATTTAAGTCTAACCCACTTACTATGCATAGGTATTTTTTGAGCAAACAACTTGTGGGAACAAGAATCAACTTGCATAGGAAGGTAAAATAAGCATAACTTCAAAACTTTAAGCACATAGAGAGGAAACTTGATATTATTGCAATTCCTACAAGCATATATTCCTCCCTCATAATAATTTTCAGTAGAATCATGAATGAATTCAACAATATAACCAGCACCTAAAGCATTCTTTTCATGATCTACAAGCATAGAAATTTTACTACTCTCCACATAAGCAAAATTCTTCTCACGAATAATAGTGGGAGCAAACTCAACAAAATGATTATCATGTGATTGCAAATTAAGATCAAGATGACAAGTTTCATGGTTATCATTGTTATTTAAAGCATACGTGTCATCACAATAATCATCATAGATAGGAGGCATGCTTTCATCATAATAAATTTGCTCATCAAAACTTGGGGGACAAAAAATATCATCTTCATCAAACATAGCTTCCCCAAGCTTGTGGCTTTGCATATCATTAGCATCATAGATATTCAAGGAATTCATACTAACAACATTGCAATCATGCTCATCATTCAAAGATTTAGTGCCAAACATTCTAATGCATTCTTCTTCTAGCACTTGAGCACAATTATCGGAATCCTTATTTTCATGATAGATATTAAAAAGATGAAGCATATGAGGTAACCTTAATTCCATTTTTTTGTAATTTTATTTTATAAACTAAACTAGTGATAAAACAAGAAAATAAAAGACTCAATTGCAAGATCTAAAGATATACCTTCGAGCGCTAACCTCCCCGGCAACGGCGCCAGAAAAGAGCTTGACGTCTACTACACAACCTTCTTCTTGTATACGTTGTTGGGCCTCCAAGTGCAGAGGTTTGTAGGACAGTAGCAAATTTCCCTCAAGTGGATGACCTAAGGTTTATCAATCCGTAGGAGGCATAGGATGAAGATGGTCTCTCTCAAGAAACCCTGCAACCAAATAACAAAGAGTCTCTTGTGTCCCCAACAAACTCAATACAATGGTAGATTGTATACGTGCACTAGTTCGGCGAAGAGATGGTGATACAAGTGGTATATGGATAGTAGATAAAGGTTTTTGTAATCTGAAATTATAAAAACAGCAAGGTAAATAATGATAAAAGTGAGCATAAACGGTATTGCAATGTGTTGAAACAAGGCCTAGGGTTCATACTTTCACTAGTGCAAGTCCTCTCAACAATAATAACATAACTGGATCACATAACTATCCCTCAACATGCAACAAAGAGTCACTCCAAAGTCACTAATAGCGGAGAACAAACGAAGAGATTATGGTAGGGTATGAAACCACCTCAAAGTTATTCTTTCCAATCAATCCGTTGGGCTATTCCTATAAATGTGACAAACAGCCCTAGAGTTCGTACTAGAATAACACCTTAAGACACAAATCAACCAAAACCCTAATGTCACCTAGATACTCCAATGTCACCTCAAGTATCCATGGGTATGATTATATGATATGCATCACACAAGTTGATCACGACGAGAACGTGTGCCAACCCCTATGCATAGGTTCATGGGCGGAACCCGCAAGTTGATCACCAAAACATACATCAAGTGAATCACGTGGTATCCCATTGTCACCACAGATATGCACGGCAAGACATACATCAAGTGTTCTCAAATCTTTAAAGACTCAATCCGATAAGATAACTTCAAAGGGAAAACTCAATTCTTTACAAGAGAGTAGAGGGGGAGAAAACATCATAATATCCAACTATAATAGCAAAGCTCGCGATACATCAAGATCGTACCACCTCAAGAACACGAGAGAGAGAGAGAGATCAAACACATAGCTACTGGTACATACCCTCATCCCCGAGGGAGAACTACTCCCTCCTCGTAATGGAGAGCACGAGGATGATGAAGATGGCCACCGGAGAGGGATTCCCCCTCCGGCAGGGTGCCGGAACGGGTCTAGATTGGCTTTCGGTGGCTACGAAGGCTTCAGGCGGTGGAACTCCCGATCTATTTGTGCTCTTGGATGTTTATAGGGTATATGGATATATATAGGAGGAAGAAGTACGTCAGGGGATCCACGAGGGGCCCACAAGGGTGGAGGGCGTGCCCAGGGGGTGGGCGCGCCCCCATGCCTCGTGCTTTCCTCGTTGCTTCCCTTACGTAGACCCCAAGTCTTCTGGATTGCTTCCTTTCCAAAAATAAGTTCCGTGAAGTTTCAGGTCAATTGGACTCCGTTTGATTTTCCTTTTCTGCGATACTCTAAAACAAGGAAAAAACAGAAACTGGCACTGGGCTCTGGGTTAATAGGTTAGTCCCAAAAATCATATAAAATAGCATGTAAATGCATATAAAACATCCATGGTTGATAATATAATAGCATGGAACAATAAAAAATTATAGATACGTTGGAGATGTATCAGGGATCCATCTGAGCGGAGATGGAAGCTTAAAGGGGAGAACCGCTGCATCAGTTACTCGGTGGAGAAGATGAATAGAAAGTTATGGAAATCAATGGATAATGGAGTTAATTCAGGAACTCGGTGGGAGAGTTAATTACGCTAATGCTTTAGAAGATGTGTATTCTGTACACAACAGCTTCTTGTGGTGGCTGGTGGGTGCCCTAGTAACCGAAGGCTGATGTCGTCATTATGTGCAGGCGTGGGGCATGCGGAATCATGGGAATAGATTTTGTTTTTCATTTCAGGGAAAATGACCTGAGGAGGTGTGACATGGCTTGGTGTGATTGGATGCTGATGTGTCTATGCTACATGTTGAGATAAATCAAGTAGTGGGGGTGAACTTCTTAAGTATATAGGATTATATGTGGATGACATATTGTTGATTGGAAATAATATATAATTTCTGGATAGCATAAAAGGACACTTGAATAAGGATTTTTCAATGAAAGACCTCGGTGAAGCTGCTTATTAATTGGGCATCAAGATCTATCGAGATAAATCATGACGCTTAATTGGACTTCCACAAAGCACATACCTCAAGAAAGTTTTGAAGAAGTTCAAAATGGACCAGTCAAAGAAAGGGTTCTTGCATGTGTTACAAGGTGTGAAGTTGAGTGAGACTCAATGCCCGACCACTGTAGAAGATAGAGAGAAAATGAAAGTCATTCCCTATGCTTCAGCCATAGGTTCTATCATGTATGCAATGCTATGTACCAGACCTGACGTGTGCCTTGCTATAAGTCTAGCAAGGAGGTACCAAAGTAATCCAGGAGTAGATCACTGGACAGCGGTCAAGAACATCTTGAAATACCTGAAAAGGACTAAGGATATGTTTCTCGTTTATGGAGGTGACAAAGAGCTTGTCGTAACTGGTTACGTCGATGCAAGCTTTGACACTGATATGGATGACTCAAAGTCGCAAACCGGATACGTATTTATATTGAATGGTGGAGCTTTAAGTTGGTGTAGTTCCAAGAAGAGCGTCGTGGCGGGATCTATGTGTGAAGCGGAGTACATAGCTGCTTCAGAAGCAGCAAATGAGGGAGTCTGGATGAAGGAGTTCATATCCTATCTAGGTGTAATACCTAGTGCATCGGGTCCAATGAAAATATTTAGTGACAATACTGGAGCAATTGCCTTGGCGAAGGAATCTAGATTTCACAAGAGAACCAAACACATGAAGAGACGCTTCAATTCCATCCGCGATCAAGTCATGGAGGGAGACATAGAGATTTGCAAAATACATACGGATCTGAATGTTGCAGACCCATTGACTAAGCTTCTTTCACGAGCAAAACATGATCAACACCAAGACTCCATGGGTGTTAGAATCATTACTATGTAATCTAGATTATTGACTCTAGTGCAAGTGGGAGACTGAAGGAAATATGCCCTAGAGGCAATAATAAATTTATTATTTATATTTCCTTATATCATGATAAATGTTTATTATTCATGCTAGAATTGTATTAACCAGAAACTTAGTACATGTGTGAATACATAAACAAAACAGAGTGTCCCTAGTATGCCTCTACTTGACTAGATCGTTAATCAAAGCAGGTTAAGTTTCCAGACCATAGACATGTGTTGTCATTTGATGAACGGGATCACATCATTAGAGAATGATGTGATGGACAAGACCCATCCGTTAGCTTAGCATAATGATCGTTTAGTTTTATTGCTATTGCTTTCTTCATGACTTATATATATTCCTCTGACTATGAGATTATGCAACTTCCGAATACCAGAGGAACACCTTGTGTGCTATCAAACATCACAACATACCTGGGTGATTATAAAGATGCTCTACAGGTGTAGGTGTTTGTTCGGTTGGCATAGCTCAAGATTAGGATTTGTCACTCCAAGTATTGAGAGGTATCTCTGGGCCCTCTCGGTAATGCACATCACTATAAGCCTTGCAAGCAATGTGACTAATGAGTTAGTTGCGGGATGATGTATAACGGAACGAGTAAAGAGACTTGCCGGTAACGAGATTGAACTAGGTATGATGATACTGACGATCGAATCTCAGGCAAGTAACATACCGACGACAAAGGGAATGACGTATGTTGCTATGCGGTTTGACCGATAAAGATCTTCGTAGAATATGTAGGAACCAATATGACCATCCAGGTTCAGCTATTGGTTATTGACCAGAGATGTGTCTCGGTCATGTCTACATAGTTCTCGAACCCGTAGGGTCCGCACGCTTAACGTTCGATGATGCTTTGTATTATGATCTATGTGTTTTGGTGACCGAAGTTTGTTCAGAGTCCCGGATGAGATAATGGACATGATGAGGAGTCTCAAAATGGTCGAGAGGTAAAGATTGATATATTGGAAGGTTATATACACACACACCGAAATGGTTCCGAAGAGGTTCAGGGATTTTTCGGAGTACCGGGAGGTTACCGGAACCCCTCCGGAAAGTTAATGGGCCTCATGGGCCATAGTGGAGAGAGGGAGGCAGGCCACAAGAGTGGCGCGTGCCTCCCCTGCCCAATCCGAATTGGACAAGGGGTGGGGGTGCGACCCCCTTTCCTTCTCCCTCTCCCTTCTTTCCCCTCTCCCCCTCTCAGTTGGAAGGAAGGGGGGGGCGAATCCTACTAGGAGTGGAGTCCTAGTAGGACTCCCCCCTTGGCGCGCCTCCTCCTGGCCGGCCACCTCCTCCCCCTATCCTTTTTATACGGGGGCGGGGGGCACGCCAAAGGCACATCAATTGTTCTCCTAGCCGTGTGCAGTGCCCGCTCCATAGTTTACTCCTCCAGTCATAGCATAGTAGTGTTTAGGCGAAGCCCTGCGCGGATCACATCACCATCACCGTCGTGCTAACGGAACTCTCCCTCGATCCTCTGCTGGATCAAGAGTTCGAGGGACGTCATCGAGCTGAACGTGTGCTGAACACGGAGGTGTCGTACATTCGGTACTTGGATCGGTTGGATCATGAAGACGTTCGACTACATCAACCGCGTTAACCTAACGCTTTCGCTTTCAGTCTACGAGGGTACGTGGACACACTCTCCCCCTCTCGCTTCTACACATCTCCTAGATAGATCTTGCATGCTTGTAGGATTTTTTTTGAAATTGCATGCTATGCGTCTACTTTGATTGAAAACAATAATGAATCTATGGACGTGAATTTTGTTGGTTGGAACAATTTTGGTAATAACGCGTATAGAGGTAATTTTAATCCTAGGCCATTCCTAGTAATTCCTCTAATAATTATGGTAATTCCAACAAAAATTCTCATGGAAATTATAATAAGATGCCCTCTGATTTTGAGAATAGTGTTAAATAATCTATTAGTTCGCAAAAGAATTTTAATGCTTTGATTGAAGAAAAATTACTTAAGATTGATGATTTGGCTAGGAACGTGGATATAATTTCTCTTGATATTGATTCTTTGAAACTTAGATCTATTCCACCTAAGCATGATATCAATGAGTCTCTCAAAGCCATGATAATTTCCATTCATGAGTGCAAAGAAAGAACCGCTAAGATGCGTGCTAAGAAAGATTGGTTTATAAAAGCGTGTTCTTCTAGTTTCCGTGAAAATAAGGATGAAGATATGAAAGTAATTGATGTGACTGCTATTGAATCTTTGTTTTCCAATGTAAATCTTGATAAAGATGGGGCTGGATATGAGTCAACTTCAGTTAGAAGGCGTCCCAATGATTCGGAGTTTTTAGATCTTGATACAAAAATTGATAAAAGTGGGATTGGAGAGGTCAAAACTTTAGGTAGCAATGAACCCACTCTTTTGGATTTCAAGGACTTTAATTATGATAATTTCTCTTTAATAGATTGTATTTCCTTGTTGCAATCCATGTTTAATTCCCCTCATGCTTATAATCAAAACAAAGCTTTTACTAAACATATCGTTGATGCTATGATGAAATCTTTTGAAGAAAAGCTAGAATTGGAGGTTTCTATCCCTAGAAAACTTTATGATGAGTGGGAACCTACTATTAAGATTAAAATTAAAGATTATGAGTGCTATGCTTTGTGTGATTTGGGTGCTAGTGTTTCCGCGATTCCAAAAACTTTATGTGACTAGTCAATGTGTACGTGCAATGCACGTTAATTTGGAACTATATTAAGTGCATGCAGATATTAATTAGGATATTATTTGCGTGTTATTATGTGATTAGCACTATTTCTGGCATGAAATTAACTGCACTCTAAACGTGTTGAGAGCTCGACATTGAAGCAATCTAGGTCGTTGGATTGACATGATTTGATGGCCGAGATTAATTGGATCTGCCCCTTTGGGTCTTTTTGTATTGGTATAGATGTGTTAGGTTTTTGTGAATTTGATGATTGTTCTTTAAATTTGCATTTTGCGGATTCCACTATTAAGAAACCAATGGGAAGAATTAATGATGTTCTGATTGTTGCTAATAGGAATTATGTGCCCGTAGATTTCATTGTTCTTGATATAGATTGCAATCTTACATGTCCTATTGTTCTTGGTAGACCTTTCCTTAGAATGATTGGTGCAATTATTGATATGAAAGAAGGAAACATTAGATTTCAATTCCGTTAAGGAAAGGCAGGGAACACTTCCCTAGAAACAAAATTAAATTGCCTTACGAATCTATTATGAGAGTCACGTATGGATTGCATGCCAAAGATGAGAATATTTAGATCTATTCGCGTTTTATGCCTAGCTAGGGGCGTTAAACAATAGCGCTTGTTGGGAGGTGCTACTTCTTGAGCACTGCGTTAGTTTGCCCCTGAAGAGGAAAGGGTGATGCAGCAAAGTAGCGTAAGTATTTCCCTCAGTTTTTGAGAACCAAGGTATCAATCCAGTAGGAGACTACACGCAAGTCGCCTCGCACCTACACAAACAAATAGGAACCTTGTAACCAACGCGATAAATGGGTTGTCAATCCCTTCACGGCCACTTGCAAAAGTGAGATCTGATAGAGATAATAAGATAAATATTTTTGGTATTTTTATGATATAGATTGAAAGTAAAGATTGCAAAGTAAAATAGATTGGAAACTTATATGATGGAAAATAGACCCGGGGGCCATAGGTTTCACTAGTGGCTTCTCTCAAAATAGTATCAGTATTACGGTGGGTGAACAAATTACTGTCGAGCAATTGATATAAAAGTGCATAATTATGAGAATATCTAGGCATGATCATGTATATAGGCATCACGTCCGCGACAAGTAGACCGAAACGATTCTGCATCTACTACTATTACTCCACACATCGACCACTATCCAGCATGCATCTAGAGTATTAAGTTCATAAGAACAGAGTAACGCATTAGGAAAGATGACATGAGGAAGAGGGATAAACTCAAGAAATATGATATAAACCCCATCTTTTTATCCTCGATGGCAACAATACAATACGTGCCTTGCTGACCCTGCTGTCACTGGGAAAGGGCACTTCAAGATTGAACCCAAAGCTAAGCACTTCTCCCATTGCAAGAAACATCAATCTAGTAGGCCAAACCAAACTGATAATTTGAAGAGACTTGCAAAGATATTTAAATCATGCATAAAAGAATTCAGAGAAGACTCAAATATTGTTCATAGATAATCTTGATCATAAACCCACAATTCATCAGATCTCAACAAACACACCGCAAAAAGAATTACATTGAATAGATGTCCAAGAAGATTGAGAAGAACTTTGTATTGAGATCCAAAGAGAGAGAAGAAGCCATCTAGCTAATAACTATGGATCCGAGGGTCTGTGGTAAACTACTCACACATCATCGCAGAGGCTATGGAGTTGATGTAGAAGCCCTTCGTGATTGACCCCCCCTCCGGCGGAGCTCCGGAAAAGGCCCCAAGATGGGATCTCTTGGGTACAGAAGGTTGCGGCGGTGGAAATAGGGTTTTGTGGTGCTCTAGGATGATTTCATGGTATATGAGTATATATAGGCGAAAGAAGCCAGTCAGGGGAGCCACGAGGGGCCCACGTGGGTGGGGGGCGCGCCTGCCCCTTGGGCGCACCTCCCTGCCTCGTGGCCTCCTCGATGCTTCCTTGATGTCCACTCCAAGTCTCCTGGATTGCGTTTGTTCCGAAAATCACTCTCCCGAAGGTTTCATTCCGTTTGGATTCCGTTTGATATTCCTTTTCTACGAAACACTGAAATAGGCAAAAAAACAACAATTTGCACTAGGCATTTGGTTAGTAGGTTAGTCCCAAAAATAATATAAAAGTGCATAATAAAGCACATTAAACATCCAAAACAGATAATATAATAGCATGGAACAATAAAAAATTATAGATACGTTGGAGACATATCAAGCATCCCCAAGCTTAATTCCTGCTCGTCCTCGAGTAGGTAAATGATAAAAACAGAATTTTTGATGTGGAATGCTACCTAGCATAATTTTCTATGTAATTTTTTTATTATGGCATGAATATTCAGATCTGAAAGATTCAAGACAAAAGTTTAATATTGACATAAAAAGAATAATACTTCAAGCGTACTAACTAAGCAATTATATCTTCTCAAAATAACATGGCCAAAGAAAGTTCATCCCTACAAAATCATATAGTTTGGTCATGCTCCATTCTCGTCAAACAAGAATGCTCTCATCATGCACAACCACAATGACAAGCCAAGCAATTGTTTCATACTTTAGTAATATCTAACTTTTTTTCAACTCTCATGCAATACATGAGCTTGAGCCATGGATATAGCACTATGGGTGGAATAGAGTATAATGATGGGGGTTATGTGGAGAAGACAAAAAAAGAGAAAGTCTCACATTGACGTGGCTAATCAACGGGCTAGGGAGATGCCCATCAATTGATGTCAATGCAAGGAGTAGGGATTGCCATGCAACGGATGCACTAGAGCTATAAATTTATGAAAGCTCAACAAAAGAAACTAAGTGGGTGTGCATCCAACTTGCTTGCTGATACGTCCATTTTGCATCATGCTTTTATATCAATATTTATTGCATTATGGGCTGTTATTACACATTATGTCACAATACTTATGCCTATTCTCTCTTATTTTACGAGGTTTACATAAAGAGGGAGAGTGAAGGCAGCTGGGATTCAGGGCTAGAAAAGGAGCAAATATTAGAGACCTATTCTACACATCTCCGGAAGTCCTGAAACTTCACGGGAGCACGTTTCAGAATATATAAAAAATATTGAGTGCAAGAAGTACCAGAGGGGGGCACTCACCAACCACGAGGGTGGGGGGCGCGCCCTACCCCCTGGGCGCGCCCCCTGCCTCGTGGGCCCCCTGGTGGCCCTCCGATGCCCATCTTCTACTATATGGAGTCCTTCGTTGAGGAAAAAAAATCATAAGCAAGCTTTCGGGATGAGACTCCGTCGCCACGAGGCGGAACCTTGGCGGAACCAATCTAGGGCTCTGGCGGAGCTGTTCTGCTGGGGACACTTCCCTCCGGGAGGGGGAAATCATTGCCATCGTCATCACCGACGATCCTCTCATCGGGAGGGGGTCAATCTCCATCAACATCTTCACCAGCACCATCTCCTCTCAAACCCTAATTCATCTCTTGTATCCAATTCTTGTCTCCAAGTCTGGGATTGGTACCTGTGGGTTGCTAGTAGTGTTGATTACTCCTTGTAGTTGATTCTAGTTGGTTTATCTGGTGGAAGATCATATGTTCAGATCCTATATGCATATTAATACCCCTCTGATTATGAACATGAATATGCTTTGTGAGTAGTTACGTTTGTTCCTTAGGACATGGGAGAAGTCTTGCTATTAGTAGTCATGTGAATTTGGTATTCGTTCAATATTTTGATGAGATGTATGTTGTCTCGTCTAGTGGTGTTATGTGAACGTCGACTACATGGCACTTCACCATTATTTGGGCCTAGAGGAAGGCATTGGGAAGTAATAAGTAGATGATGGGTTGCTAGAGTGATAGAAGCTTAAACCCTAGTTTATGTGTTGCTTCGTAAGGGGCTGATTTGGATCCACATGTTTCATGCTATGGTTAGGTTTACCTTAATACTTTTGTTGTAGTTGCGGATGCTTGCAATAGAGGTTAATCATATATGGATCCACTTAAAGTGTTCTACTTGGATCATCTTCGATCCTTATGCGCTCGTGCTGAAACCCCAACTAGCCTAGTTGATGGGAAATCTTTAGATGAGCATGCTCATTTTGTGCATAACCGTTTGTCTGAAAAAGGGAGACACTTATGGGTTCAAATAAATAGATTGCTATGTTACGCTTGGAATCTTTGTGAAATTTTTGATCTTACTTGTTGCTCTAAGAACCCTGAAAAACACCTCCCCTACCTATGTGAGTTTAATGATAATGAAATCTTATCTTCTTATGCAAAGGGCGTTTATAGTTACTACGATATTGAACAAATTGAAGAATTTGTTGCTTTTAAGGGTGCTTATGAAGTTGCTTCTTTGATTGAAAAGTATGATATTACTCTCTATGAATCTGAAAATTTTGACATACTTAAATATTGCTATGAAAACTATGCTCATAATGTCTATGTCAAAGAATTTATTGAAAGAATGACCGTTGCTTCGAAAGAAAATAATGATATGCATGAATCTATAGATAATTATGACTCAGATGATTTGATTGAAATATCCCTTGATGAACATGATGCTTGCTATTCTTGAGGCCATGATGCCAATATTTATGAAGATGAATTTGCTATAGTTCCTTATGTTAAACATGAGATCGTTGCTGTTGCACCCATACTTGATAGTTCCTTCAATGAAAAGCATGATTGCAATGATGTTACTATAAATTCTCTTAATGTCAATTGTCTTAATGATATGCAAAACCTCAAGCTTGGGGATGCTAGTTTTGCTATGACTACTATTTGTTGCAATGATCATGATTGGGGTGATTCTTCTTTTGATATTGAAAATTTATTTAAGCCCCATGATGAATATGAGATTGATAATAGTGTTTGCAATATTATTGAAAGTGGGTTTGGAAGAGTGTCAACTTTAGATCCCACATATTTGGAGCATGTTCAATCTTATGATAAAAGTGGGTTTGGAGAGGTCATGACTTTACTTAATTTTAATCCCACTATTTTAGAAGAGTGTCAACTTTGCATACATGTGGATCGTGTTAAGAATATGTTTTATGATAGCTATATTATTGAATTTCTTATGATCCTACATGTAATTATTATGAGAGAGGAAAATATGGTTGTATAAATTTTCATGTTACTAAATTACCTTTCATTATGTTGAGATTGCTATTGTTTCTTTCCGCTTCCTTGCATATGCTAGTTTTTGGTTGCCTTGATGATTTGTTTTCCTATAAGATGCCTATGCATAGGAAGTATGTTAGACTTATATCTGTTTGTCACATGTTTTATGATGCTCCCTTTGTGATTCAATTCTTGTCTTTCATGTGACCATCATTGAAATCTTTATGCCTAGCTAGGGGCGTCAAACGATAGCGCTTGTTGGCAGGCAACCCAATTTTATTTTTATTCCTGTTTATTAACAAATAATTTATCTAGCCTCTGTTTTGGTTGTGTTTTTCGTGTTTAATTAGTGTTTGTGCCAAGTAGAACCGTTGGGAAGACTTGGGGAAAGTCTTTTTGTTCTTGCTGTAAAAAATAGAAACTTTAGCGCTCACGGGAATTGCTGCCATTTTTTACTGGAGAGTGCTATTTAGTTAATTATTTTTTGCATATGATTAATAGATAAATTACTCACATCCAGAAATTTATTTTAGAATTTTTGGGGTTCCATAAGTATTCCAAACCTACAGATTACTATAGACTATTCTATTTATGACAGATTCTGTTTTTTGTGTGTTGTTTGCTTATTTTGATGAATCTATGGCTAGTAATAGAGTTTATGAACCATAGAAAAGTTGGAATACAGTAGTTTTAACACCAATATAAATAAATAATGAGTTCATTACAGTACCTTGAAGTGGTGGTTTGTTTTCTTTTACTAACGGAGCTCACGAGGATTTTCTTTTAAGTTTTTGTTGTGAAGTTTTCAAGTTTTGGGTAAAGATTTGATGGATTATGGAACAAGGAGTGGCAAGAGCCTAAGCTTGGGATTCTCAAGGCACCCCAAGGTAAAATCCAAGGACAACCAAAAGCCTAAGCTTGGGGATGCCCCAGAAGGCATCCCCTCTTTCATCTTCGTCCATCGGTAACTTTACTTGGAGCTATATTTTTTTTCACCACATGATATGTGTTTTGCTTGGAGCGTCTTGTATGATTTGAGTCTTTGATTTTTAGTTTACCACAATCATCCTTGCTGTACACACCTTTTGAGAGACACACACATGAATTGGAATTTATTAGAATACTCTATGTGCTTCACTTATATCTTTTGAGTTGGATAATTTTTGCTCTAGTGCTTCGCTTATATCTTTTAGAGCACGGCGGTGGTTCTATTTTATAGAAATAATTGATCTCTCATGCTTCACTTATATAATTTTGAGAGTCCTTTAGAACAACATGGTAATTCACTTTGGTTATAAATTTTAAATGGTAAGAGAAGTTGGATGCTTGATAGATTGTTTTGAGATACAAAGGTGGTAATATTAGAGGTGTGCTAGTTGAGTAATTGTGAAATTGATGAATACTTGTGTTGAAGTTGGCAAGTCCTGTAGCATGCACGTATGGTAAACGTTATGTGACAAACTTGAAGCATGGGGTGTTCTTTGGTTGCTTTCCTTATGAGTGGCGGTCGGGGACGAGCGATGGTCTTTTCCTACCAATCTATCCCCCTAGGAGCATGCGCGTAGTGCTTGGTTTTGATGACTTGTAGATTTTTGCAATAAGTATGTGAGTTCTTTATGACTAATGTTGAGTCCATGGATTATACGCACTCTCACCCTTCCATCATTGCTAGCCTCTACGTGTACCGTGCATTGCCATTTCTCACCTTGAGAGTTGGTGTAAACTTCGCTGGTGCATCCAAACCCCGTGATATGATACGCTCTATCACACATAAGCCTCCTTATATCTTCCTCAAAACAGCCACCATACCTACATATTATGGCATTTCCATAGCCATTCCGAGATATATTGCCATGCAACTTTCCACCGTTCCATTTATTATGACATGCTTCATCATTGTCATATTGCCATGCATGATCATGTAGTTGACATCGTATTTGTGGCAAAGCCACCATTCATAATTTTTCATACATGCCACTCTTGATTCATTGCATATCCCGGTACACCGCCGGAGGCATTCACATAGAGTCATATTTTGTTCTAAGTATTGAGTTGTAATTCTTGAGTTGTTAGTAAAAAGAAGTGTGATGATCATCATTATTAGAGCATTGTCCCAGTGAGGAAAGGATGATGGAGACTATGATTCCCCCACAAGTCGGGATGAGACTCCGGATGAAAAAAGAGAAAAGAGGCCAAAAGAAAAAAAAGGCCCAAATAAAAAAAGAGAAAAAGGGAGAAGGGACAATGCTACTATCCTTTTTCCACACTTGTGCTTCAAAGTAGCACCATGATCTTCATGATAGAGAGTCTCCTATGTTGTCACTTTCATAAACTAGTGGGAATTTTTCATTATAGAACTTGGCTTGTATATTCCAATGATGGGCTTCCTCAAATGCCCTAGGTCTTCGTGAGCAAGCGAGTTGGATGCACACCCATTTAGTTTCTTTGATGAGCTTTCATATATTTATAGCTTTAGTGCATCCGTTGCATGGCAATCCCTACTCCTTGCATTGACATCAATCGGTGGGCATCACCATAGCCCATTGATTAGCCGCGTCAATGTGAGACTTCCCCCTTTTTGTCTTCTCACACAACCTCAATCATCATATTCTATTCCACCCACAGTGCTATGTCCATGGCTCGCGCTCATATATTGCGTAAAATTTGAAAGAGTTTGAAAAGGCTAAGTATGAAACAATTTCTTGGTTGGTCATCGGGGTTGTGCATGATGAGAGCATTTTGTGTGACGAAAATGAAACATCGCCAAGCTATATTACTTTGTAGGGATAATTTTCTTTGGCTATCGTATTTTGATAAGACATAATTGCTTGATTAGCATACTTGGAGTATTACTATTTTTATGTCAACAATAAACTTTTATCTTGAATCTTTCGGATCTGAACATTCATGCCACAGTAGAGAAAAATACTTTAAAGAATATTTTAGAAAGCATTCCATATCAAAAATTCTGTTTTTATCATTTACCTACTCGAGGACGAGCAGGAATTAAGCTTGGGGATGCTTGATACATCTCCAACGTATCTATAATTTTTGATTATTCCATGCTATTATATATATATATATATATATTCTATTATGGATGTTTAATGGGCTTATTTATACATTTTTATATTATTTTTGGGACTAACCTATTAATCGGAGGCCCAGCCCAAATTGCTGTTTTTTGCCTATTTCAGTGTTTCGCAGAAAAGGAATATCAAATGGAGTCCAAACGGAATGAAACCTTCGGGAGCGTGATTTTTGGAACAAACGTGATCCAGAGGACTTGGAGCGGACGTCAAGCAACCAACGAGGAGGCCATGAGGCAGGGGGCACGCCTACGCCCCCGAGCGCGCCCTCCCCCCTCGCGGGCCCCTCGTGGCTCCACCGACCTATTTCTTCCTCCTATATATACCTACGTACCCTGTAAACATCCAGGAGCACCACGAAACTCTATTTCCACCGTTACAACCTTTTGTACCCGAGAGATCCCATCTTGGGGTCTTTTCCTGAGCTCCGCCGGAGGGGGCATTGATCACGGAGGGCCTCTACATCAACTCTATGGCCCCTCCGATGATGTGTGAGTAGTTTACCTCAGACCTTCGGGTCCATAGTTATTAGCTAGATGGCTTCTTATCTCTCTTTGGATCTCAATACAAAGTTCTCCTCGATTCTCTTGGAGATCTATTCGATGTAATCTTCTTTTGCGGTGTGTTTGTCGAGATCCGATGAATTGTGGGTTTATGATCAAGACTATCTATGAACAATATTTGAATCTTCTCTGAATTCTTTTATGTATGATTGGTTATCTTTGCAAGTCTCTTCGAATTATCAGTTTGGTTTGGCCTACTAGATTGATCTTTCTTGCAATGGGTGAAGTGCTTAGTGTTGGGTTCAATCTTGCGGTGCTCAATCCCAGTGACAGTAGGGGAAACAAAACGTATTGTATTGTTGCCATCGAGGATAAAAAGATGGGGTTTATATCATATTGCATGAGTTTATCCCTCTACATCATGTCATCTTGCTTAAAGCGTTACTCCGTTCTTATGAACTTAATACTCTAGATGCATGCTAGATAGCGGTCGATGTGTGGAGTAATAGTAGTAGATGCAGGCAGGAGTCGGTCTTCTTTTTACGGACGTGATGCCTATATACATGATCATACCTAGATATTCTCATAACTATGCTCAATTTTATCAATTGCTCGACAGTAATTTGTTCACCCACCATAATACTTATGCTATCTTGATAGAAGCCACTAGTGAAACCTGTGGCCCCGGGGTCTATTTTCCATCATACAAGTTTCCAATCTATTATATTTTGCAATCTTTACTTTCAATTTATATCACAAAAATACCAAAAATATTTATCTTATTATTATTATTTCTATTAGATCTCACTCTTGCAAGTGGCCGTGAAGGGATTGACAACCCCTTTATCACGTTGGTTGCGAGGTTCTTATTTGTTTGTGTAGGTACGAGGTGACTCGCGCGTGGTCTCCTACTGGATTGATACCTTGGTTCTCAAAACCCGAGGGAAATACTTACGCTGCTTTGCTGCATCACCCTTTCCTCTTCAAGGGAAAACCAACACATGCTCAAGAGGTAGAAGTCTTCATGAGCAAGTAAGTTGGATGCACACCCACTTAGTTTTATTTTTTGAGCTTTCATAAACTTCTAGGTCTAGTGCATCCGTTGCATGGCAATCCCTACTCACTCACATTGATATCTATTAATGGGCATCTCCATAGCCCGTTGGTATGCCTAGTTGATGTGAGACTATCTCCTTCTTTTTGTCTTCTGCACAACCACCGTCTATTCCACCTATAGTGCTATGTCCATGGCTCACGCTCATGTATTCTGTGAAAGATTGAAAAAGTTTGAGAACATCAAAAGTATGAAACAATTGCTTGGCTTGTCATCGGGGTTGTGCATGATTTGAATATTTTGTGTGATGAAGATGGAGCATAGCCAGACTATATGATTTTGTAGGGATAAGCTTTCTTTGGCCATGTTATTTTGAGAAGACATAATTATTTGTTAGTATGCTTGAAGTATTATTCTTTTTATGTCAATATTAAAATTTTGTTTTGAATCGTACGGATATGAAAATTCATGCCACAATAAATAGAATTACATGGATAAATATGTTAGGTAGAATTCCACATCAAAAATTTTGTTTTTATCATTACCTACTCGACGACGAGCAGGAATTAAGCTTGGGGATGCTTGATACGTCTCCAACGTATCTATAATTTTGACCGTTCCATGGTATTATATTATCTGTTTTGGATGTTTAATATGCATTAATATGCTATTTTATATGATTTCTGGGACTAACCTATTAACCTAGAGCCCAGTGCCAGTTTCTGTTTTATCCAAACGGAACAAAATTTCCGCGATGATTTTTATTGGACCAGAAGACACCCAGGAAATTTGGAGTGCAATTCCTATAAGCAAATATACCTCTCATAATAATTTTCAGTAGCATCATGAATGAATTCAACAACATAACCATCACATAAAGCATTCTTTTCATGATTTACAAGCATAGAAAATTTACTATTCTCCTCATAAGCGAATTTCTTCTGATGAATAATAGTGGGAGCAAACTCAACAAAATAATTACCATGTGAGGCATAATCCAATTGAAAACTAAAATCATGATGACAAGTTTCATGGTTATCATTATTCTTAATAGCATACAAGTCATCAAAATAATCATCATAGATAGCAACTTTGTTCTCATAATCAATTGGAACCTCTTCTGAAATAATGGAATCATTACTAAATAAAGTCATGAACTCTCCAAATCCACTTTTATAATTATCACAATAAGATTCAACATCCTCCAAAATAGAGGGATCATCACTTCCTAAAGTTGACACTCTTCCAAACCTACTTTGATCAATATAATCATCATAAATAGGACGCATGCTATCTGCTATCATCATAATAAATTTGCTCATCAAAACTTGGGAGACAAAAAATATCATCTTCATCAAACATAGCTTGCCCAAGCTTGTGGATTTGCATATCATTAGAATCATGGATATCAAGGAATTCGTACTAACAACATTGCAATTATGCTCATCATTCAAATATTTAGTGCCAAACATTGTAATACATTCTTCTTCTAATATTTTGGCACAATTATCGGAATCCTTATTTTCATGAAAGACATTAAAAAGATGAAGCATATGAGGTACCCTCAATTCCAATTTTCTTGTAGTTTTCTTTTATAAACTAAACTAGTGATAAAACAAGAAACTAAAAGACTCGATTGCAAGATCTAAAGATATACCTTCAAGCGCTAACCTCCCCGGCAACGGCGCCAGAAAAGAGCTTGACGTCTACTACACAACCTTCTTCTTGTAGACGTTGTTGGGCCTCCAAGTGCAGAGGTTTGTAGGACAGTAGCAAATTTCCCTCAAGTGGATGACCTAAGGTTTATCAATCCGTGGGAGGCGTAGGATGAAGATGGTCTCTCTCGAACAACCCTGCAACCAAATAACAAAGAGTCTCTTGTGTCCCCAACACACCCAATACAATGGTAAATTGTATAGGTGAGCGAAAACGATATTGCAATGCTAGGAAACAAGGCCTAGGGTTCATACTTTCACTAGTGCAAGTTATCTCAACAATAATAACATAATTAGATCATATAACTATCCCTCAACATGTAACAAAGAGTCACTCCAAAGTCACTCATAGAGGAGAACAAACGAAGATATTATTGTAGGGTACGAAACCACCTCAAAGTTATTCTTTCTGATCGATCTATTCAAGAGTTCGTAGTAAAATAACACGAAGCTATTATTTCCGTTCGATCTATCCTAGAGTTCGTACTGGAATAACACCTTAAGACGCAAATCAACCAAAACCCTAATGTCACCTAGATACTGCAATGTCACCTCAATTATCCGTGGGTATGATTATACGATATGCATCACACAATCTAAGATTCATCTATTCAACCAACACAAAGAACTTCAAAGAGTTCCCCAAAGTTTCTACCGGAGAGTCAAGACGAAAACGTGTGCCAACCCCTATGCATAAGTTCACGAGGTCACGGAACCCGCAAGTTGATCACCAAAACATACATCAAGTAGATCACGTGAATATCCCATTGTCACCACAGATAAGCACATGCAAGACATACATCAAGTGTTCTCAAATCCTTAAAGACTCAATCCGATAAGATAACTTCAAAGGGAAAACTCAATCCATTACAAGAGAGTAGAGGGGGAGAAACATCATAAGATCCAACTATAGTAGCAAAGCTCGCGATACATCAAGATTGTGCCAAATCAAGAACACGAGAGAGAGTGAGAGATCAAACACATAGCTACTGGTACATACCCTCAGCCTCGAGGGTGAACTACTCCCTCCTCGTCATGGAGAGCGTCGGGATGATGAAGATGGATAGCAGAGAGGGATTACCCCTCTAGCAGGGTGCGGAACGGGTCTAGATTGGTTTTCGGTGGCTACAGAGGCTTGCGGCAGAGGAACTCCCGATCTAGGTTTCTTTCTGGAAGTTTCAGTATATATCATAGGTTTTGGCGTCGAGAACAAGTCAGGGGGGTCTCCGGGGTCACTACAAAAAAAAAGACACATCCGTGACATTTTGGGCCGAATGAAATTTGTTTCTGTCATACTTATGACACTTCTATGACAATAATTATGACAAAACACGGTATCATCATAGATGTGGTGGGGTCCTACTTCTATGACAAAAAATCATGACAGGAAATGGGCTTTTCGTCCTGGGTGGGCCGGAGACGCAGCTGCATGACATTCTGTGGGCCGTCCATGACGGAAAAAACCGTGGTAGAAGCGAGGGGGCGGAAAATATCGGGGAGTCCCCGATTACGGTGGGTGGTCGGGGGCCGAGTGATGCGCGTTTCCCTCGTATGTACGCGCGTGTGTGCGAGGTGTATTGATGCTACCTCTGGATGAACAGTGAGCATTGCGAGGGGGGGTGTTGGATGAACAGTTCCCGATGGGGGTGGATGAACAGGACCCCGTGGTGTTGCCTCTGGATGAACAGTACCCCGATCGATCGAGCCAGTTGGGGCTGGATGAACAGGACCCCGTGGAGGGCAGGATGAATAGGACCACCCCGTGGAGGGCAGGATGAACAATAGCCCGTGGAGGGGTGGTTGAACAGGAGCCCGTGGAGAGGGCTGGTTGAACAGTAGCCGGTGGAGTAGCGCGCGGTGGAGGCTGGATGAACAGGAGCCCGTGGATGAACAGTCGCAGGTGAAGGCTGGAGGAGGTCGACGGTGGATGAACAGTAGCCCGTGGAGGGGTCATTGAACAGGAGCCCGTGGAGAGGGCTGGTTGAACAGTAGCCGGTGGAGTAGTGCGCGGTGGAGGCTAGATGAACAGGAGCCCATGGATGAACAGTCGCAGGTGGAGGCTGGAGGAGGTCGATGGTGGATGAACAGTAGCTCGTGGAGGCTGGAGGGGGTCGACGGTGGAGATGCACAGTATACCCTGGAGTCCCATTTTGCGGTACGCCACACCCCTCCTGATGAACAGGACCCCCATTTCGACCGTAGGAGGTCCGTTTCGTCCATTTTGTGGTACGCCACACCCCTCCCGATGAACAGGACCCCCATTTCGACCGTAGCGCTCCAACACAAGTTTGTTTCCTCTGTTTTGCGGTATGCCACACCCCTCCCGATCAACAGGACCCCCGTTTCGACCGTAGGAGGTCTGTTTCCTCTGTTTTGCGGTACGCCAGGCCCCTCCCGATGAACAGGATCCCGTTTCGAACATGGTTGGTTAAACACAAGGCCGTTTCCTCCGTTCTGTGATACGCTAGGCCTCGTTTCCATCGGCTGTTCCGTCCAAGCCCTCCCGATGAACACGACGACACATTCCGTTCTGACCCAGCCGGTTGGCTCCCCATGAACACGACGACGATGATGTTTCTCCGTTTCGACCCAGCCATGTACACGAGCCCTAGCCGTGCGTATGCGTGAGTAGGCGTTCGAGACCCTGCCCGTATGTACGTACATGGCTGTATTTTCTTTCTTGCACACTGGACGCTGTATGTACGTGTACATGCTACGTGCGCGCCTCTACTAGGACACGTGCGCGCCTCTACATCGACTAGTATATATGTACACATTCGCGACCGGAATGACAACGCTACGTATGCTTCGACCAGGTGGGTCCCGACTGTCAGGCACTTCCTTGCGTGCGATGATGTAGCTGGTGGGTCCCAGCAGTCAGGGGGGCGAATCGTTTTTTTTTGCCCGGACGCACTTCCTTGCGCGCGAAGATGTAGCTGGTGGGTCCCAGCAGTCAGGGGGAATCGTTTGTTCGCGAAATACGGTGGCCCGTCCGGTGGGTCCCCGCTGTCAGGTGGAGGAATAATTATTTTGCGCGTAATAAGGAGGCACTTCCTTGCTACGGCCGTGGACCCAGCTGTCAGCCTCTCCACGTACAGTCCACGTCCGATGGAAGCTGTTCCTTGACCATGTTGACCACGCCGCACCGAGAGCACCAGGGCGGTGGACGATGGCGAGGCCTAGGAAGGGGACGACGCAGAGCCGGGAAAGACGCGACAGTGGATGCCCACACGTAGAGGAGAACGAGGGTTCACTAGTTCGCTGCAGTGTGAGGCTTCCGGCACCGCAGAATAACAAGCGGTGTGGGTGAGTAGAGGGATGGCCTGGCCGGTGGTGGGAGTAGTAGGGGGGCGGTGAGGCCTCCGCCACATCGCAGCTGGCCACGGGAGGTAGGAGCACGAGGCACGACCGGCGCTGGTTTGGGCGGCTGGAGCAAGAAGACCAGATGTTGAAGAAGCACTACGACCGTTGGATTGACATCGTACGGTCACTGGAGCTAGAATCGTTCATATTGACTAAGTTGACAAAGCACTCCATCCCCGTCAACTTAGTAGGCCCACAAGTCAGCCTCCCACCAAGGTGGGTCCCAACTAGCAGGGGGAGTATTCATTTTTTTGTGCGTAATAAGGAGGCACTTCCGGTGGGTCCGAGCTGACAGCGGGGGGAACGTTTTTTTCGCGAAATACGGTGGCCCGTCCGGTGGGTCCTAGCAGTTAGGGGAGAAACATTTTTTCGCCAAATACGGTGGCCCGTCGGGTGGGTCCCTGCTGTCCGGTGGAGGAATAATTATTTTTCGCGTAATAAGGAGGAATTTCCTTGCGGCTGCCGTGGACCCAACTGTCAGCCTCTCCACGATAGTACTCTTCCGATGGAAGTCATTCCTTGACCATGTTGACCACGCTGCGCTGAGAGCACCAGGGCGGTGGACGACGGCGAAGCCTAGGAAGGAGACGACGCGGAGCCGGGGAAGACGTGGCAGTGGATGCCCACGCGGAGAGGAGTACGAGGGTTCACTGGTTCGGCTGCGGTGTGAGGCTGCCGTCGCTGCAGAATAACAGGGGGTGTGGGTGAGTAGAGGGATGCCCTGGCAAGTGGTGGGAGTAGTTGGGGGCGGTGAGGCCTGCACAGGGGGCGGGAGCAGGCGGTCCCGCCGGCGCTGGATTTGGCAGCTGGAGCAAGAAGATAAGAGAATGAAGAAACACGACGGCCGTTGGATTGACATCCAACGGTTATGTCTGCTAGAATTGTTTGTTGACGTATATAATAACTAAAAAAATCTTGCATACGCGTCAACTTAATAGGCCCATAAGTCAGACCATTCCCTCTTTTTTTAATAATTTATATATAGCTCATAGCGACTTCTTATGCAATTTATTGCAGTCCGTTTTTTTGGTTGGCCAGGGCCAATTTCGCATATTTCTGTGGGTTCCAAACTATTTTTAATACCGAAATGTCGAGCCAGATTTAAAGTACTTTGAAGATATATTTAAATTAGGTTAATTCCCAGTGAAATAGGAATTTGAAAATGTGAAAAAATTCAGAAATTATAAAGTAATTGCCAATTTGTCATCTGTTTTTATATTTACAACCCATTTCATATTACTTTCAAGATTTGCAGGTGTCTTGAAAGAGTTGCAGCCAATCAGGGCGTAGAAAAAAAAGTAGGCCTGGCTTGGGTATTCTTCAGAAAAAATAAACTGGGCTCATTTTCACAAAGAAGAAATAGCTGGGCTGGTCACATGGTGAACATAAAATATAAACCTAGGCTAGACGGGCCACAACCCAGTTCAAACCCTGCTCCATCTCAACAATAACAAAAAAATACTGCTCGAGCTGCTATGTCTCAGGTGTCAGCCGATCTTGTGCTGTTCTCTTGTCTATTGACTATAGACGCTCACAATGTCGTGGGTCCCAGATGTCAGGAAAACACTAGGAGGAAGCATTTTATTTTTCCATACGCTAACATGGTGGGCCCTAATGTCATTCTCTCCACGTACTTCTGCCGATTCCTGTTGTTTGTTGGCCATGTTGACAATGCGACAGGGCGGCGCCACAGCGAGCGCACCAAAGCGCGCGGAGAATGACGGCGTTAACGATTTAGAAGACGGTGGGGCGGCGATGCGTGCACTGAGGCGCAGCCAGCCGTGGGAGGCGGAAGCAGGCGGCCCCGCCGGCGCTGGTTTGGTTTTGGCGGCTGGAGGAAGACAGGACTGAAGAAACACGACAGACTGTAAAAGCAGCAGGAGTACTTAACAACCTTAACTGAAACCAGCAGGGGCACTTAACAACCATAGCTGAAAGCAGTATCAGTACTTATAGAGGTTCAACCGTACAAAGCATGCCTCGAACAGTGCTACTTTTCCTACACGGCCGCCAAGCCCCAAGACAAGGCCCAGGCGCCACCCCGTGCATCCACAACCTTATGAAAGCAGCTTCACCTTGCAATGTGGTCAATAAACAGGATATTCGCTTTAGATCCATGGAAAAGCAGGAACATAATCTTTTGTCCTATTCTCCAAGATGGACGGGCCTTCATTATTTGAGACCACCCATGAATAAGTATCTTTTCACCTCCAAGGGGAATGGAGTAGGTCGACATAAACATCATGTTGTGACCAAGCGCAAGTCTGATCCGACCATGGTCAGGCATCTGTATAGGAACAATAGAACTGGGCAGTTTCTGTTTCAAGAAGATCACAGCTGTAAAATTGTGTATAAGTAATAGTTTATGAACAACATATATAATAGAAAATAGCTCGTACCATAAGTTTCTCAACACAGTTGGACCTGCTCAACGAGTGCAGCAGTGGCACACATATCCCACGTGGCCTTCCACCATTGAAACGCCCACAAGGACCTCAAGACGATCAATAAAGTGTAGGAACTTGTGGATGTCGTCCCAGTCAACTTCAGTGTCATCAATAACAACCAAGTTGTTACAAAATAACAAACGAGAAGCCTGATTAACTCAGAAAAAACCTACATGTGGCACCAATTATCAGAAAATATTAGTTAGAAGTAGCATTTCGTGAGAGATTCGTTGCTACTTCTAAAGTTAAATTGTGATCAGTTAGACAGAATAGGTGGATTAAGAAGTAATCAAGGCAACAAGCAAGAACCAGATACAAAACTAACATGGATGAACAATTGGAATGACATCGGGGTGGAAGATCGCAGTGAAGATGAGACCAGGTTCTGCTATTTCCATCAACATTCGTGCGCCAACTTTCAGTCCGTAACACTTGAGAAAGTTTATCCGAGTTCAGCCATAAAAAAGCAGCGATCTTCTTGGTTAATGAACCCAACTCGAAACTTATATCCATGGCTTGTCTTCACTGTTACCATTAAACTGGTGTATTCAGTTATGGCAAGGCTGAGCATCTTGAGTACATGTGTTCTGGCAGAGCAAGGAATGCACTGCAGGAAAAATAATATGAGAACACAATGTATTCCCTATATCCAAATCTAGAAATACTTTCCTCCTTCATGTCAGTGTTGACCATGGTACTAGTACCTTTTATACAAATATAGCAATCCAAATTTCCAAATTAGTCGACATCATGTTCAAAAAACCCCACCCTCCCGGATAGAAAAGATATTCTAGGAACATACTGTGCGCGTTTTAAAATCCCGTGTTAGGATGAGAAGGAACAAGTGTGGCGTCTCGCTGAGGGCACAGAAACCTGTAGGGTCCTCGCACTTTGGGAACTACAAATGAAACACACTAGATTCTGTAGGAAGAAAAATGCATCAACGGCGGTGGCTGCCATCCTAGGAATACCCGCGACCAATGGACTTGGATTTATCGGAGATGGATGAAGAATTCATACCAGGTTCTCCATGAGAAAACCCTATGCAATTGTCGAGCGGGGTTTTCTCTGAACAAGTAGACAAGGGAGAAGGGATTCAGGCCGAGTGAAATATTGCCGCTTCGTCCGTCTAGCTTACTGCTAAAGCTGGAAAGGTGGGGTTTTTTGTGATTTGATGGCTCGTTGGGCATTAATGCGGCGCTACGACCGGGGTGTGTCTACCGTGCAGTTGTGTACTCTAATTTGATGCATATGGCATGTGGATCCCATTGCCGGATGCCCCACATATCAGCACAAGGAAGTAGAAAGACATGAGTAACTAGTTATTACACATTAATATATTTTTGACAGAGATATATTCCCTCTGTAAAGAAATATAAAGATCTTTTATATCACAACTTTATGCATAAGAAAAATCAAGGGGAATATATATAAAAAATATAATTATAAAAAACAGAATTTTTTAACACGGTATAGACGAGTTGGTGATGATGGTGTGCCTGTCATCCTGCAATATAGGCCGTCTGATTTATATCTATCGGATAGGATGGAAACTATGGCAATTGCAAAAAGGTACCCACACACCTTGCCGCATTTGCAAATAAGGCCTTCCCTCGTTCATCCTTTTCTCTCACAAGATAAAATACTCATACAAATGCATCTTGATGTTATGTGCAACACACGGGCATTATGGGGGTTCAGCTGAGAAATACTCAGCCAGGCTCATGGTTCTGGACTTTGGGCCACAGGCCGGTGGGCCTGCATGTTTGGGGTCCCATGTGTTCTACCTCAGTGCTTTTCATATTGCAAGCGGTCGGTACGGCATTGGTTTTAGATGCTGTCGGAAGGCGAATACACAAAATTGAATAAAGCACGACAGCTGTTGGAATGAAATCAAACGACAGTTCCTAACCAACAATCAGAGTTGCAATTCTCTCAATGATACTGTCGTACTACTTATACACACAGGACACTTGTTTCACCATGCCAAAGTATTACATCAAAATCTCTCGGCGGATAGATCAGTTTGGCAGTACTGAAGAATTTCAAAGTTGATTTGGACCAGCTCTCCTTGCCAAGAAAGTTCGATTTGGACATCATCCCCTACCGCAAGATATGATTTAGATTTGAACCTTGACCATCCTTTAGCATCAATCATCATGCGACCATCCTTTGTACTTACGGTATATTGAGTAGGTTCATTCACACCAAGGCTGCACATGGTAAGAGAAACTTGGCCGCTGTCGCCCGGATTGTTGAACGACTCCCTCATTGCTCTAGGAATTCTCTGTTTGCAAACAAGAAGACATACCCAAAGAGTTAGATCAACACAGTGAATCATGCGAAACAACATGGAAATAAAAAAGAACGAAACACTTGGGCGGCCAATGCTTACCAAGAAGGTGGACATGTCGGTTTTTGTAAGGACTTTGGTATATGAAGTGCGAACTGCAGCCCAGTCTGTTGCCGGTGCAACCGCTCGTTCGGTTGCCGCTGCACGGGCCGGAGAAGATGCAAGTGCAAGTGTTGGTGCAGGTGCCGAAGCCGCTGCTGCTGCCGATGATGATGCTCCTTGTAGAGTCGGTGCCGGTGTCGATGCCCGATCCTCCAGTAGATCAGCCTGATCCGCTGACGTGGTCGGTGCCCAATCCTCAGCTGGATCAGACTGAGCTACTGCCGCTGTCAGTGCTACAGCAACTGCCGGTGCTCGATCCGTTGCTGAAGGTGGTACCGATGTGCGAGACAGCGACGATCGTGTCTGGTCTGCTAGGCTTCGTGACCGTGATCTAGTTTTTTTCTTCATTTATTTTAAATGCGAGAAGGACTAATTGTGGCATTTTTGTTAAACCAAACCGCAGTTCATCATAGGGATCAGCTTGTACTCAGACAATAGACTGATCCAATTTTTTCCAGTAATATAAGTGATGGACAGTGCCTTCGTTACTGACACGACATAAGAAGTGAAACCTGCAAAAATAGCCATCGTAGAGCAAACCAAACGGTTTATTCTGTGATGAATGTCACATGGCAAAACCTGCATCGTAAAATTGCCGGAAAAGAAAGAAAACATGACATTAAATCAATAAGATTTAGACAGTAAATCAATAAGATTTACTTGATGTGACACGAGTGAATCCTTACCAGGAAATCACTATGTTGAAGTACTAAACAGAAGATTGATCATCCAACTACGGGTGGCATGCAGGGGCCCCGCCTACTCCCACAAGCAGGACAGTCCAAAGGTCGTGACAAATCGTATGGACCGAACATCCATGGGACTGGAAATCCTGGTGGGTGCGATAAACCCTGCAATGCATACAGATATTGGAGTGTAACCATAATTGATAAACCGTCCTTACAAAAAAGATGATCTGGATACTTCAAAATATACAGACTGAATTGAGTGAACATACATTGAAATAGACCGTTCTCAGGACTGACCACACACCAAAAGCGGCAGTACTAATAAACAATACAGGGTTCACAAACACAAATCAAGTACTGAACAATAGTACTTACTATAGACAAGCAAAGTTGCACTAATTAAACTCTGCAGACTATTTCTTGCCACCGACCTATGGGATGAACCCTGCATAACTGACTAGGCCATGGACTTCGTGAGAGATGTCTACATGCACCATCACCATCTTGTCAACCTTGGAGAACCTAACAGAGTGGTCTTTCCACTCATAAACATGATCATGAAGACAGGCCGGATCAGATTTGTTGGGAAGCTTTACACGAACCACACCCTTCGTAATCGAAAGCACAACCAAGAAATTGTTGTGGTCAAGTACAACCTCGAGAACACGCCTGACAACAATGCTACAGGAAAACACTAGTTCAGGACATGTGGCGACAAGGACGCAACATCTGGATAGTTTAGCAGTAGAACTCATCCTCAGGTCTTCCAGTTCACACGTCATGACTTTGAGAACTTCATCTCCACCGCGGACCTGGTTCTAATTCAAATAGAAACCATATTTTATTACTACCTCCGTTCAGAAATATAAGATGATTTTCGATATTATACTCCATATATGACTACATATACGCACAGAAATGAGTGAACAAAGACACTAGAACATGTCTTCAAAGGCATGAGAGCAGGGGGATTACTTGCAATATCCATAACACAAGTTACTAAGGCAAATATATCCTCTTCAAAGGTAGCATTGATGTTCATAAATTACTCCCTCCGTCCCAAAATTCTTGTCTTAGATTTGTCTAGATACGGATGTATCAATTACATTCGTATCTAGACAAATCTAAGACAATAAATCTGGGACAGAGGGAGTAGTTGAAAGTAACCTATAAGAAATTAGTGTCAACCTCTCGCATGTTTTGGTCAAAAGAGGAATTTAAAACCATCATTTGGCACACAAAAATCATATGCAAGATCACCCAGAAAGTTGTACTACTAGTACTAGTACTGCGTGTTAGATGAAAAAACACGATCAAGATCGAGAAAAAGATCGTCAAGAAGAGATATTACCTGGACTTGCTTAATGAGGGATCCCGGAGAGGAGGGCTTGGACAGGGCGATGGCTTTGAGCTTGTCTGTGGTAGTCTCGGCAGGGTGCTTGTGCTTCTTTGTACCATGAGCCCTTGACGGTTTTGGCGAGATTCATAGACATCACTTCGGCCGGTGCTCCAGCGTCCATCAAGAAACTGTCAAATAGAAATAAAAGAAAAGAAACCATAGTCACAAACCCAAAAGAAGAAAAGAAAGGGAGTTATAGGATCAGTCTCGAGGTTGCAAGACCGGGCCTTGGCCAGAATCAACACCATTGATGCGCTCACCTTTCGTTCTTTGGGAGAGAAGAAAAATGGCAGAAGCAGGTCGGGGTTTTCTTGAAGAAATGAGGAACAAGATGAGGAAGAAGCGAGGGTTGGGTGGAGAGGAAGCTGAGAGAGAAGAGTGAAATGATGGTTGCTTCGTCCGTCCAACTTACTGCTGGAAACAAGGGGGTTTTGTGATTTGACGACTCATTGGGCATTACTGCGACGCTTCGATCGGGGTAGTCTACCGTCACTCTACTACGGAGTAATTTAGTGCATGGCTGGTGGACCCCGATGCTGGCTGTCCCACACGTCGGCGAAAGTGAGTAATTTAGTGCATGGCTGGAGGAGGATCCGCACGGTAGAGCGTGTCCACTGTTTTTCTGAAGAAGAAAAATGATTACAGCAAGCGTTTCCACTCTTACGACGGAGGAGTGCGAAACACGGCAGCCACTTGAACATACACAGTGCTCCTACTACTAGGCATGGGTAGTGGTTCATACGTCAGTACTACATAATCTTGTTGCTAGTGTAGTAAGATATGATGACAACAAATGAAGTTGTGCGCATGTCAACTATATGAACAGTAATGTAGTAACATAGTACCGCTTTCTCGACTGTCCAGTCGAGAATGAACGGTGAGATCAATGTTAACAGAACTAGGTCTACAACGCACGGAGAGTACGGTGCTACAATACTCCACAAAACATGAACCATATGAAGCACAAATAGTGTTAGGCAGGGTGTATGAAGGGTGCATGGGATGGGAGCAAAAGTTCCCTTCTCGGCACACTATTGGGTGTTTGGCAGAGTGCATGAAGAGTGCATGAGTCCACACTAGTAGGTTAACACAAATACACGAAGAGGAAACAACTACTCCGTCTAGGTATGTAAGTCATCTTACGTTGTGCACTACGACCAAGGCAGAGAGGAAAACGAGAAAACTTAATGTCTTTTTGCTAATTTATAGCATTGCATGCAATGAACTAACCACTACATGTGATGTTTATTAGTCTCAAGTCATTGAAAGCTTGCACAACCGACGTCTCTTATTGGTTGATATGTCACAACACAAGAAACATGCAGGGAGTTAATGTACCGTGCCTGAGTGTTTTGGAATTATTTGGTTTTCGTAAGGTGACTTACACACTATATTGAGATGAGAATGCAACCAAACACACCCACACACTTTGTGCTATAGTGACTGATCTGCACCGTCTGAGTTTGATCCAACGGTCATGTTGCGCCGAGACATGGACATGCCCATGCAGAGGGCGCCTAAACACCACCGAAGTCCCTCTACTTCTCGAGGCGCACGACGTTGGTGATGCAGGGGGCGAAACGGCTGAAAGGCAATGCAATCTACGGGAAGGCGGAGGGAGCCAGCCGAGGAGTGGGGAATCTTTTGGTTTTCACCATGGTAAAACACCAGTTGACGACTTCTTACATCAGGGACCAGTGGGTTTTACAGGCGGAGTTATCATGACTAATTGCTGCCGTGCCTGGTCCCGTCAATCAAAAATTTAAAAATCCTACCGCGCCTGCTCCCGTCAATCAAAAACTAAAAAATCCAGACGCACTCAAACACCAAGCAATGCCACGGTGGATGTTTAAATTTACATGCCGGCAAGTAGATAAAAAAGGGGTGAAAAAAACAAATGTGGCGGCGGCCTAGGTAATCGGTCAAACTAGCCCTACTAGCTAGCCACCGTGCTTCACTGATGTACTCGGCGAGAAAAGTGGTCTTTCGTGATTTGATGACTCATTTATTTACTTGCTTCGGCAAAAATGCGTGGTAGGGCGTCCCACGTCAGGAAGAATATATGCGTGCACCACCCGGGAGGACCCCAAAACCGCGTGGTAGGGTGTGCCATGTCTTGGCACGAAGGAAAAATGTGTGTGTAAAAATTTACTGTATCAGACGTAGTACCTATGGTTCGACTTCGGGACCCAGCCAGTCAGTCGAAAACACCCCACTAGCCACACAACTTCATCATGCTAACATGGCACGGAGGATAGGTGTGGTTAGCCCCGTCTTGACCAGCCACAACGTCTCTTGTTCTAGGCGATTCTTCTATTTTCCAGGCTTTTTTTAGTTGTAACAACACCACGGCAAGCTAGCGCCGCTCTTCATGTGTGCCCGTGCAAAGGTTAGACGATGGAGAGAAGAGAGATATCACAGACCAGAGACCCACCAGTAAGTGAGTCAACGGTCATGCACGTGTAGACGAGGCACTCCTTCTACTCTACTCAACGTAATACTGTATAAAATCAAGTTATGGGACAAAGCCAACAACCGTTGTTGTTTCAGGCTATCGACTTACACTTTGTAGTCCAGGTTGCCAGTTCGAATCTTGTCTTTCAGATTTTTTTTGTTTTAGGTCCAAATATGATTAATGACAAGTGGGACCCCCATGTGTTGTTCTGATATTTCAGTGTAGGATGGTTTTTTTGAACAAACACTTTGCGCAGTTAGACAAGTAATGGCACACGTTACACGTATTTTGCAAGTTTACGAACAAAAATGACAACGGCATAGAATATCACATCCACCCCGCAACTTAGATGCTATGGTGATATGAGTTTTTACACCGTTGGAAGTGAGATCCAATGGCTGGGATTGGTCTTTGTAATTATGCGCAATTTCCAAACTCTCCAAATGTTTTTTTGCAAATAAAACATTCAGGCCTCATGTGTGCCGCTGCATCTAGGATCCAAGGGCTCCCCGTTGCTCATATTAGGTGCTCCCCATAGCTTCATTACCCGCTACGGTGATATGAGCATCTAGGTCGTATGATCAGTGATCAGATGGAACATGCGTAGTACTTGTACTTTCTGTGCAATTCCCAAACTCTCTCAGTCGTATATTGCAAAAACATTCAAACCTCCTACTGTGGGCCGTTAGATCTCTGTGAACTCGTATCACGATAGAATCTATGGTGTGGGAGCACCTCATATTCTCCCGTGCGAGCTTCGAGGTGCTCTCGCAGCTTGGATGCTACGGTGATACGAGCTTCGAGATCGTTTGATCTGAGATCCAATGGCATCTGAGCAGTATTTGTGCTTCTAAGAAGTGGCCGAACTCTTTGGGGGCTTTTCTGCAAAAAACCATTCAAACCACCGAGGATGCGTTGGGTCACAAATCCAACGGCTCCGAAGAGCTTGTATCACCAAAGCATCTAAGGTGTGGTAGCACATGATATTCTTACATACAGGAGAATATGATGTCATCCTTCATCTTAGATGCTACGATGATACGAGCTTCGAGGTCGTTGGATATGGGATCCAAGGGCATATGAGTAGTTTTTGTACAAATTGTGTGCAATTCTCAAACTCATCAAGGTTTCCTGTAAAAATATTAAGACATCATGTGAGCTGCTATATCTCAGATCTACAAGCTCCAAGCAACTCGTATCAGCATATAGCATAGAAGGTATGGGCGCACATGATATTCTCCCGGGGAGGAGGGGTGGGGGGTGCACAACCAATCGGTGGTTGGGAGGGTGGGGACAAATATAATCTAAACAACCCTAAACAGATCTTCACAATTTTATCTAAGGTCGAGGGGCGACCCTTGACAATCATAGCTCCGCCTAATTAAACACAACATCTGCATGTACTGTAGTACTAGACTTAATATTCATGTTTCAGCTTCATGTTCATTTTAAATATTGAATTGAGGACCATGCATGTCTTACATTTTACTCCCTTCATTCCTAAATATTAGTCTTTTAGAGATTTCAAGTGCACTAGCACATACGAATGTATATAGACATATTTTAGAGTGTAGATTCACTCATTTTGCTCCGTATGTAGCCGCTTGTTGAAATCTCTAAAAGACTAATATTTAGGAATGGAAGGAGTATTTTTGAATTCGTGTCATACATGCATGGTTTGGAAAAATAGATGCACTATACTTATTGGATTGTTGTTGTGTTCGTGTGTGGGTGTCTGTGTGTGTGTGTGTGGTCATATGCTTGATACATACAAACTTTTCTCACCTCCATATTGTTCATCTTTTAAATTTGAATTTGCATTGAAAAACTTAGCAGGGATACCATGAAATGTGAAATCCATGTTGATATCACTATATCACAAACTCACTCTAATTCAACAACTCGTCATAAATCAATTACCACGTTGAGATTAGTATTTGCAAGGAAAATACGGGCATCGTAATACACATAGATTCGTTCGGCAACTTAAAAGGTTCCTTTAGTATTCTCTAATGTTAGGACCCAACGACGTAGCAGCCAGACCTTGGCTCGTGTTGATCCTAAAAAACCGGGCTCGTGTCTTTCTGGTGGCATGCGTGGTACGCACATTAGGCAACCCCAACCAGTCGAGCCTCCGCGTTTCGAGTCGAAATATCTGGCGGCCAGAATTCCAGCCCTAGGAAATTCCCTTCATGTCCCTGGTCCATAATGACTACCAATGAACAACAGAGGGATGCTTTAGTAACTAGACAACGTTGTGTTCAAAAAAAAGTAACTAGACAACGTTACCTACCGTGCCGAGCATGGTTCAATTCCCTCGGTCGCCACTCGCCAAGGTCAACCGTCAACTGCATTGCCTACTACTACTACTACTACTACTACTACTACTACTACTACTACTACTACTACTACTACTACTACTACTACTACTACTACTACTACTACTACACCAGGACGAGCACAGAATTGAGCCCGTTTTTTTCCCGTTTGTTCGTGCCTAGTACTTGAGTTAATATATCAGGCAATGCACTAGTATAGAGGGATTATCCTTTTGCTCTACATATATAACTTGTCTGAAGTCTAACTAAGCAAAATGTTTCACCAAATCCTTTCTTAAGAAATACAACAGGACAGATGTATGGCTTGAAAATTTATTGCATGATGCAGGTTATGATATTGTTTCGAATCCTGGATCTTTAATTTCAGCAAATCCAAAAGTGACCATAAATTCTTGAAACTGAGCATGGTCACGTGATATGGCACAAATATTACTTCGTAATTTTTTCTTCAATTTGAGACAAGCTGCTTATGACAAGTTGCACAAATGAAGAGCCAAGGTATTTTGGAACAAAGATCTGTCACGTTAAGGCGAACGCTTTCACTATTGAAACCGTGGGCGTTTATGTGCCGCCACGAGTTCCGCTTCTCATCGGCAGGTGCCGCCCAAGCAAGCATGTGAGTCAATGGGAGGCGTGCGAGCAGACCGATGCACCGGCTGACAGGGAGGCATGCGAGCAGGCTCATCGGGAGGCGAGCCCTTTGACCAGGCTCCGCCGCCCACCTTCGTCCCAACTGCTCCCACTTTTAATGTCGCCGGCGCCGCCGTTTAAAATCAAACCCGCACTACCCGATATCGCTACGATCTACTCTCTTCCTCTCCGATTCTCCCATCGTCTACATCCAACCAGTCTGACCTAAACGTACGCCATGCCGCATCACGATGGTCTGCCTTTAGTCTTCCAGTCCCCGAGGAAGAAACCCAGCCGGAGTCTCAAGAACAAAAGGCACTTTGGGACGAGCTTGAAACGGCCTTGCGGGAAGACACTGCGCCTGTCCCCGCTCCCGTTCCGGCTCTCTCGCCCCAACTGCGCCAGCGCCCATCCCCGAGGCATTGATGGGCTAGGAGCCGCACATTGTCGCCGAGCTTGATGCCACGGGGTTACATGAGTTCCCCGCCGACTTTCACGCGCCCGTGCACCTGGCAGCACATGCGCCTGCGCGTGCACTGACGCGCATGCCCATGTCAGCGCATGCGCCTGCACGTGCACTAACGTGTGTGCCTGTGCACACGAATGTCTTCGCCGCGCCATTAACAGCGTCTGTCCCCGCGTGGGTGCCAGTGCCCCCCTCAGCGGCATGGATGGCCACCGTCGACCGCTTCCTTGCACCAACGCCAGTCGCCTCCTCCCGCTAGTTGACTCACTCCTGGAGAACAAAGTCCAGAAGATTGTGGCCTTCCATGAAGCTAGGGCCAACGTCTAGGAGCACGCCAACAATAGCGCAAGACGCCACCATCGCCGTCGGTCAGTGGCCCGACGACACACAGAGCACGACAGAGGAGCCGCTTCCCACCGCAAGACGCCCCCATCGCGTAATCTAAATTTGCCATGAAAAACATTCGGATTGCCATGCTTAAAATCCGAACGTTTATCATTTCCGTTTATTTTAGATCGATCATCGTATAATTTAAAGTTGGAGTCAGACTGAACGAAATCTATGGTTTGATCGATTGAATGTTCTGCTAGAGCCGTATCAAATTAAATATAAAATGTCATCAAGCCACATATATTCCTTGTCATCCAACGACCTAGACTGCTTCAATGTCGAGCGCTCAACACGTTTAGCCTGCAGTTAATTTCATGCCAAAAATAGTGCTAATCACATAATAACACGCAAATAATATCCAACATAATATCCGCATGCACTTAATATACTTCCAAATTAACGTGCATTGCACGGACACACTGACTAGTGTTGCTAGCACGCGAAACTGGTGCCGTAACTTATGAATGCGTCCAGATATGGTTAACGGCAACATCGCCCGCGAGTTCTTCGTGTTTGCCCATGCGTCTAAACGCAGAAGGGGAGGAGAGAGAGAGCACACATGGAACCCACCAGTAAATGAAGGCGAATAGTACTAAAAATAATATTACATGTTATCAATTAAATAGGATGTGGTAATATAAAAACATTATGTGAACAAAGGGAGGTACAACAAACATTGTTGTTCTACGTATGTTGCCTATTGACGTGCAGCTTGAAGGCCCTGGTCGCATGTTCGATCCTCGTCCTTTATTTGTTAATTTGTATATGGGTCCAAATTTGTTTCATGACATGTGGGCCCCTCGGTGTGTAGTTTGTAGCACTTTAATTTGTGGGTCCAATTTTGTTCCATTCCAAGTGGACTATTGGTGTGTAGTTTTGTAGCTTATTTATAATAATTAAAGAGAACAACATAGTTTTTTGCAATAATACCATGGTGCGACGTTGAAGGCGAGAAAGTACGTGCAAGAGAGCGATGACCGAGCCAGAGGGAAATCAACTAGGGGAGTTGCGGGGGTTGCAACGGTGTTTCGGGTAGTTGTGGGCCGAATGCTATGAAAATATAATCTAAACCGACCGGAATAAATTCCTACACAAATTAATCCAAGGTTGGAGGGGCCCTCGCAATGTAAATAGCTCCGGCTTTGCGAGGGATGGAGAGGTAGCTTCAATATGTGGAAGATACGGCGTGAGAAAGTGAGGTCAATCAAGAGACATATAGATAGAGAGACAAAGTGAGTGTGGCCCGACATTCATGGAACAAATATATATGCTCTGGAGAGATATTGTCCGATTGAGCTTTTGGCAAGGGTGAGGGCTGTAAGATAGAGCTTGAGAGATGATCCAGTCACAGACGTGCAGATATATTTTGTGTGTGGGAGGAAGCAAGGTCGATCGATCACATAGGGTCGTCGTGCGATCGAAAGAGTGAGACAGGTTGGAGAGAGTTACCTAGATAGACAATGTGCGTGAGAGAGTATACAATGTGAATAAGTCGAATTGGGCTCAAACATGGTGATATATCGTTTTTGTCCGAGAAAGAGTGAGGTCAATCAAGACATACAAAGAGAGAGAGAGAGAGAGAGAGAGCGTGTGGCCCGCCATGAGGTCGAAAGAGTGGGGGCAGCTTCGATGGACTGACCTAGATAGACAATCTATGTGAGAGAGTATAGAGTGTGTCGATTGAGGCCCGAACAGTGAGATATATCATTTGTGTGTGAAAGAAAACGAGGTTAAACAAGACTCAGATAAAGAGAGCGAGATTGAGCGAGTGTGGCCCGCCGTGCGGAAGAAAGAGTGAGACAGTCTCGAGGGAGTGACCTAGATAGACAACGTGCGTGCGTGCGCACGAGAGGTTGGGGGGCTAGATAGGCAATGCATGTATTTAGCGCGAGAGGGTGAGAGCGAGAGGGAGAGAGAGAGCTCGGCATGGGGTGTAATGGCGGGTGTGTGAGGTAAATACATTTCCTAACAGAGTGGGAAAAGGGGGGTTGTGTAGTTGAGAGAGTTAGAGATTGAAACATGGAGAGAAAGAATGGATGTGTGTTGGAAACCGATAGCTTCCTAAGGTGGTTAGGAGAGGAAGATTGACCGATACTGGAAGTATGTAGCGTGTGTGTGGGGTGGGGGGGGGGGTAAAAACAACATTTGAATGTAGATAGTACGAGACTTAATATCGATGTTTCAATTCGGTGTACATTGTAAGATTTGAACTGAGGACCATGCATGTGGATAATTATTTCGAATTCGTGCCATACTAGGTTTCGAAAAGTTGACATTGACTCGATTTGTTGTGCTATTTTGTAGGTCATATGTTTGAATCCATCCAAAAGTTTTCTCACTACCATGGTGTTCATCATATACATATGAATTTGTATTAAAAAAGTAGCGTGGATACAGTGAAATGCGAAATCCACATTAGAATTGGAGATCGCTATGTGACACACACTCTAATTCAAATAACTAATTATGTGGCACACAGTCTAATCCACGTTAGTGTGGATACCGTTTCAATTTGTTTTCAAATAACTCCTCATTAATTAATTTATAGTATCTCGTTTCGAATGACTAATTATTGCAAGGAAAACACGGGCATGGTAATACATACAGATTCGTTTGCAAATGAAAGAAGATCGTTTGCATTCTCAAATGTAGGCGCACCAGGGTCGTGTCGTGGTGGTCACGTGTGTCAGAAGGTCGCGTAGCACCCAGCCACCCACCCCAAAAAAAGGACGACGACAAAATAAGTTCGCGCTTCCATGTTTCGGATTGAAATATCTGGCGGCCCCAATTCCAGCCCTGCAAAATCTCCCTTCTCCACCGTCCCCTTCCGCGCCCAGATTGCTCAAATCCCTTATTCGCCGCCAACCCAAGCAAAGTTCAAATCGCCCCTCGTCTCGTATCTTTCCCCACCTCTGTGCCAGACGACGACGACGAAGACGATGGTCACGCTTCACCACCACACCGAAGCTACCTCATCTACGCCCTCGTCCACCGCACTGGGTGGTCCACCGACAACGTCGGCCGCCGCAACCGACGTGCCTCACAGACACCGACTTCCACTGCATCAGGTGCGCTTCACCGACGCCGTCTCCCAGCTCACCGGGGCTACTTCACCGAGCACATCATCGCGCCTCCGCCCCCCAACGGTCTCGTCCACCGCATCGTAGCGCTCCGCTGCCACTCAAGATCTGCATCCATGCGCGGCCAGCCAACGCCAGCGCATCACCGTGAATGGCTCAGAAGTGACCCGCACTCTAGCTAGGCGAGCATGCCCAAACGCCGGCCCGAACTAGGTATCCACACATCACTCCCTTATGCACTTTTCCAACGATGTTTGGATACACTTTCACTGCTCTCTTAGCTTACACGCCTATCCAACTTTGACTTTAACTCTTATTTCTTCTGGAGACATCATCTGAAACAAGAAAATCCATTTTTTAGTGAAGCATGACGGTGCTACGGATCTGGTACACATCCTGCACACCCGTATAACCTTGTAAGTATCTGTCCTCTGGTACAACAGCAAGGTCGATTCCTCTTATTTGATCAGCCATTCGCCATGTCAAAAATGTAGATGGGGGTGCAAGGAGCACAAGGCCTGCACATCCAAGCGAGTGGTAACATGGACTTGTACATGGAACATCCCAAGCACAAGCAGAGCTGCAGTGAGCCTGTATAACGAGCTAGCGTAAGTCCCTGCATTTCATTTAATTCGTACTGACATTCGTGTATGATTTGTGTGCAGTGGCGGATCCACGAATTCAAGTTACCAGGGGTGAACATTTAACTTAAAAAATACGAAGGCACTTGCACTCCGGAAATCAACATAACTTGAGAAATGTGAAGCTACATGCACTTTGAAAACCAGCTAATGATCCAAAGTAGTTCAGATTATAAACACTAAATGATGCAAGCACCAAAAAACAAAAAATGCAACATGGTGTACAAGGACTACAAACATGGTCTGTACCTGCTTGAATTATTCGTTCTCTGGCTGAAAATATCGAAGTGTAATTGCACCTATAACCAGTGCGCAAACTGCATATCAATATATCTATCCTGCAAAAGTATGCCAATAGTTTCAAACAACATATTAGAAAAGTATTTATGCTACGTTGTCATGATACGAGGACTTTCTGGTAGATGGCCTCGACGTTTCCTCAAGCCATGAAAATGCACTATAATTTGCTTGTCATCAATGCTTGCAAATCTCTATGTCTCTCTCAACATAGCAGATCATCATTAGACACTAAATCCTTCAATGGGAGCTTGCAAAATGCTTGCATTAGATGCCGCATTAGACACTATATGTTCATCACCAGGAGCATGTAAAATGTTTGCATCAAATCCTTCATTAGCAGTCTGTTCATTAGATACTTCAGGCTCAAGAACAACATGAGCTTGGATGTTTGCACCGAAAACTTGATTGGATACATCGGATTCAGTCAGTTCAGTATTGATTGGGGGAGTTATAAAATAAGTAGAAATTGGTTTCATTTTCTCATAGATTCCCTACATACAAGCAGTTTTACAACACCGTTAGGTTTAACTATTGACCAACAATTGAAGAGTTGAATTAGATATAATCAGGGATGTGATGTACCTGCTCGTTGTGCATGCTACTCTTGCAAGCTGCGACTGTCCGTTTGCGCAAGCTCGATGCCATGCCCGTGCTGCCGCCGCTGCCTCCCACGCAGGCTACACCCAGGGTTGGATCTTCATCTTCTTGTCCTTGCATTCGCTTGAAGCCCGGCGACCGCCCTCCAACGAAGGCGCGAGGAAGTGCTGTGTCGGTCTGTCCAGTTGCGGCTAGGTTAGGAGACAGCCAGACTGGAGGCTGGAGCGGATGAATTGAGATTTTTCCCGCTGTCGATCGATATGGGAGGCGCTAGTTTGGGCCGCGAGCCTGCTATAGGGCCTGCCTTGCACTTATGTTATTGGCCTATCCAAATTGAAACATTTTTCTTCATTTTTACATTGCCTGCTCGTGTGTTGGGATGAACAAAAATAGCCTGGGCCAACCTGGACTACTCAAACTAGGTGCACACTTTTGAGCCACCTGAGGTGGCCGCCCATACGAGCACCTATGGCGGCGTTGCCCCTTTTTGCGTGTATGATAGGGGTAGTGAAAAATATTCCAGTGGCGCTTTTCATTTACCCACAGAATGGTTGAATTGCTTGTTTCTATGAGCTGAGTTCGCCAATAATGTAAAGGATGCCAGTCTTTTCATCCTATTGTAGATTGCTTAGATCTCGATATGCCAAAAGTAATCGCATGAAATATATAGTAAAAGCCAGTGTGATGTGTGTGGCTACAACTAGTCTGACTACACGTCCTCATATAACATATCAAGGACGCACCATCTTACCAGAATAACCATTCGACTTACGAATGCAGTGTGGGAAGAAAGAAGTATTTGGACTGCGTATCCAAGCAATTGATGCCATGGAATCCTTCGTACAACCCTGTAAGCGAAAAAGAAGTTGCAGTGTGCCTGTACAAAGAACTAGCATAAGTTCAGTTACCTGCTTGTCGGAATTTTAGTTAGCCACTTATTGCAAAATTGTTCAATTACGTTGCTTGGCTTAATTTAGTTTGCTACTGATTACATAATGCCACAACCTGTTAATCCTATTATAGACTGCACCTATCTATGTGTTTGATACTTACTGTTAATAATTACATGTTTGCCTGAACTTAAATAGCTACTTGTTTCTTTAACTGCTTTGCTGCTGCAACAACGGGTTAAAATGATGTTAATAACTACTTTTCAGCATTGAATTGAAACTCTTTAATTCCTTGTTTGTTTAACTGGTTTGTTGTTATAACTCCCAGTTGAGATATTTTGCTAACTTCAACTTTCTGAATCCAATCGAACTTTAATGGCAAAAAAGGTTAGCCCAAGATCAAAGAGCGAGGTCCCCATGGACATTGTATCATCCCACAACAGTGGCACCGGCCCAATCGTGCATTATGAATTGCCAACTACTGATGCCCTAGAGGCTAAACTAGTGGTAGAAAGAGATTCTGCTTCTGCACTTAGAGACGAAGTTGACATGTTGAGGAAGCAAACAACACAATTAGTAGCAGTACTCAAGACAACCATTAAATATTTGGTGGATTTCAAAATGAAGCAAGTTGAGACTGACCACATTGTTAAGGTCCTGAAGGAAAAAAGGAAATTAAATTCCCACTTGGTAAATCATAGGTGAAATGTTCTTTCCATTGTTGAATAACCTTTGTGTTGTTTGTTCATGTAATCAATCAAACCATTTGTTTTAGAGACCATGTAATAATTGTTTTTTGTTTTTTGGTTTGTAATTTTATTTGAGCACAAGTCTGTATTAATTGATAAGACTCGGATTTCATTTTGATTGTTGTGCCAGACCTACAAATATGCCAATTGGGCTGAATGTGCATTCAACAATAATATTAGTATAGATGGACCATAAGTGGCACGCATCAGAAAGGGCCAAGATGCTCTAGTAGCTTGGCTAAAAAAAGGATGTTGTTGTAGCAAAGAAAAGTAGAGCGGCCTGGCTTATGTATGTTAGTTGATATTATTGATCCATATACTCTATAAGTGTTTATATGTCTGTTAGTTCTGTACATTCTTGGTTGATTCACTCGGTATTTGAATCTTGATACATCGCTTGTGTACATATCTAAATGGGAGTACACATTATGCTGCGTGTGACATTTGAGTTGGACATGAAGTGTTCCAAATATTCGAATTCACCTTAAACTGGATTCTAGCTTCTGAATTTGACTATCGGCATTTGTAAACCATATTCATATATGAAAGTGGAATACATCTTTGTCGTCCTTTTGAAGATATATAAAAACACATAGAATGATTTATAAAGATTCGTATAGGAATACAAAATGGATTCAAATTTAATTGCCAGGGTAAACGTGGATGCTTATTGTCCCAAAATTCAAAAGAAGCGGCAAAATGTCCACTCCCACGTCGGCTGCCCGAAGCCAAGTGTTTGGGAGATGGAAATTACTGTCTACCCATTACATGGACAATCCATCGGCCCGATTTCCACTGCTCTAAATAGGGGTAGGATAGTAACTTCAATAAGACGCGACACCACCGCCTCTGAGAACATTCCGACACGGTGGACCCCAAACATGGGCGGCAAAACACATTTGATTCAAGCTCGTCCGAAAGACCTCTGTTTCTCCCTCCATTTCCCCATTCATACACGGTGGGTGGCAAAACAAACTCGACTCCGCCGAAATTGATGTAGGCAAATATTTTCAATAGGGGCAGGTTTGTAACTTCACTCAGATGTGACACAACCGCCCTACCTGTCAGCCCCGTTCATACACCATGGGCACCAACCATGGGCGCCAACCACCCTCTCCTCGCCCGAAATCGCTCTGGGAAAATATTGGCGAGATGCGAGATTATCGTCGTATCCCCAACCGACGAGACGTCCAAATTTTAAACGGGGGCTAAGTTCGTAACTTTCCCATATTTCAAAAAGGCACGTCCCAAAAACATGGTTCCCCATACCTCTCCCTCCATTTTCCCATTCATACACCATCCGCGCTAGAACACCATCCCCACACCAGCCTCCGTCCGCCACCCCATCCATCGCCGCCGTCCTCCACCACATCCATCGCTGCCGTCCTCCACCACATCCATCACCACCGTCCTCCACCATGCCGAAGCGCCTACCAAGACCGCGTCGTCCACTGCTAGAGATGGACGTTTCTCATCCATGGCGACGGACCAAGAGCCTTGCATCACGTCCTCTCGGTTGCTCGGTGCCGTCGTCCTGTTTGCCGGGGCCGCTCACACGACCTTCTCTTCCACCGACGGGACTTATCCCCCGATGCACCCGTCTACCATCACAGATCTGCTTCAACGCCACCGACAGCCATTAAACCCCCGATGCCCACACGGCAGCGCAAGAGTGGTGGTACTTCATATCTCCTCAACTTTTTGATCTCAACCAGAAAATAGATCTTAACTTGGTTACTCTACTTTCTTTTCAGCTCTTAGAAATTAGTTCTTAGTTCGAAGCAAACAATGGCTGCTAAATATCATTTCTCCGGTTTCCCCCTTTTATGATCACTATACGATCTGAATACGTGCTTGGTGTCATAATAGCACTGCTCGACCCATCAAGCTAAACAAGCTTAGTTGTTCAAATACGAATAGGATATTATTAAAACAGATTCGTTTAATAGGTCAGCTAAATGTTCCTAAATTAGTTTTGAAAATGCATGTTCGTCGCTCGCGTGTGTATCTCTACAGGGTGCCCACGATGGGCCGGCCCACCCTGGGATTTTGGGTCGTCCCAGGCCCATATTCCCCTCTGTTCTGCTGCACGCTTCCGATCTCTACTCGCCCCCAGCTGTCTGCCTCGTTGGAGACTTGCTGTCCCCGAATGGCATGACTCTAGGAGGAGACGCCGGACTAACAGGAGGTCAGGAGCCGCTCGCCCAACAGCGTCACCGCTGCCCGGGCGTGCCGCCGTGCCTACCTTCCTAGTCCGTTCGGGGCTCAGGCGTGCAACACCCACTAAGCCAACCTGATTTATCCTGAGATGAGTCCTCAACACTCAGCAACCACTCCTCATCACCCATTTTCTAATTGATTCATTACTCATTATGCAGGACTGTCATTAGGGTTCGTTGTGTTCTCAGTGCTACCTACACTTAATGTTCAGATGTATTTCGGTAATCTTTAGTACCTGTAAAGTTCATAGGGTTTTCAAAATTCCGGCCCTAGGAACAGACACTAGTCATTTTGGATTGTTGGTCGTAGTGACATTGACCCAGATTACTACTGCAAGCCAGGTTTGTTGAAAATTTTACTTGTCTTTCTTACTCATTTGATATAATATCCAATTATTCACGTCGATTAGTTGCAAATAATAAGTGCTAGACAAACTTCTTGATTCAGATTTTGGACGGCCTCTTACTGCAGTTACAATTCTGCATACTTGTCCTAGTGAGCTCACAAGTAAATGATTGATTTGCTACATCTATGCTTGCCTTGTCATATTTGTTGTCAATATTATTTTAGGGTGGACCACCCTGTTTCTAAATACTGCAACCATAGACATGAGTGAATAGTATTTCTCTATGTGATCTCTTCCATCATGTGTGGGCAACGAACACTGCATTGTATAGAAAGAAAGTGTCATTTCCAGCTTTTACGTAGGCTTCGATCTTTTACATGGAATACAATCTGCCTACTTGCTTTGTTTCGCACTACCAACACTCCACCCTTGAAGCTAAACATTATGCCACTCATAATTCCTTAGTTTATTTGTTCAAATACGAATTTCATATAATTCTAATGTTCCTACTTCAATTTTGAAATGTGTGTATGCCTGTTATAGAGACATAAGGGGTTTGTATTTCTGTGTGTGGTCTAGTCAGCACAGTTGGGGGTGAACTTTGCATATGCAGGGGTTTATAGGGAGACACTCTTCGAGTTGAATCCGCAATGCATTCCACAGATAATCTGACTATTTTTTTATGTTTTCATGAATCTCAGATTCTGAACAGCATCATAATGATTATGAGCTTGCGCGCATGAAAAGAATAAAGCAGAACAATGCCATGGCTGTCAAACTTGGCATTAAGGGACTGAAATCAAGTCTGGATGCAATGCAATGCAAACACTCTCCACCTATAGATACATGCTCAGAATATGATCCTAACAGTGATTCTGAGCTAGAGGGAGACCTAAGTCAATGTAGCTCCCTAGTGGAGGAGTCAGAGGAAGATGCCCTATCTTATTCACCCATCAAGGTGCTTGCTCTAACTTTCCAAGGTTATATTTGTCGCACATATCTTGCAACTAATGCTTTGCATCGCTTCTACTTTGTTGAACTGCCATTAGCTTAGTTTACACATCGTGTATGTGAATACGGCCTGCCTATCCATTTTCAGTACATATTCCATCTATCATCAGACCATATTTATCCATTCAAATGTTGTTATTGTGTATCAAACGTTCAAAAGGAAGAGGGCGATTGCTGATCGTGGAGGAGCACAAGCAAAGTATTTGGAAAAGGTAGTGGGACCTGATAAATCAAATAGCCCATTAGGTGTAGTTGCAATATCACCTGACCCACAAAACACCCCAACTCTAGAAGACTCTAGCCCTACAACACTGGTCATTTCTGATGCCCCAACTCAGCAGACCCCAACTGCAGCGAACATTATGATTATGCCAGTTGACATAGCACTAGCTCTACGACGCAAAACCCCCATTCCAGCAAAGAGTACACCAAATCCAGTTGCCAAATCCCTTTTCGAACCAGAGAGAGCCCCAATTGCAGCAAATAGGACCCCTGTTCCATTTCTTCCCAGTTTAGAAGACAAAGCTGATATTGTTGTCAGGAACTTTGTGCGCATCTTTCCTTCATGGAAGGGTTATACCACAGACACAGAACAATTTCCAGTCTTCCTCTGCAACTTACGCGTAAGTAATGTACTAATGTTATTCGTAGTCATTACTGCATATGTTTCTACTGACAGAAGACACAAGATTTCATTCTTTTAAATAGGTGAGGACCAAACTGGATTGTGAAGACGAGAAAGGGTTGGTTGAGCTTTTCAAGCACTCATTGATGAAGCATCGTTCCTACCTGAGGCAAGCGCACTTCGATGGAAAGCCTCTAAATGAAATTTCTGTAAAGTCTCCGGTGCTACATTTATCTGAGGGTGACTAGAATACACATTGGTCTCGGCTGCAGCGTAAGGTACTATCTATGATATCACATCAAAATTTGAACTACATTTCTGCATTTGCCTTAACGTTTCACTTGTACGAAAACTGTTAGCAGAAGAACATGCATTCCCAAGGGACCACATAATCTTGCAACTATACTGCACACTGCATTGCTCTTGTGTGTACCTCTTGCCCTGTATGACCATACTTACTTTCATAGTTGTTTGATTATGTAGCATCACTGCACATGTTAGCCTCGTTATCGTCCATTTGATGGACATTATAAGAGTTGTATGGACTCTTACATAAATTTAGAATCAACCCAATGCTTTTGAAGAGGTTTAGCTCTACAGTCCTCTTGTAAGGACTGAATGTCGTCCATCACTGTACTTACATTAACAACTACTCACTCCGTCCCATAATATAAAAACGTTTTGTACAGTACACCAGTGTTCAAAACACTCTTGTATTATGGGAAGAGGGATTGGTTCATTGTGTAGCATTCTGCATCTTATCTCCCTCCCCCACCATTCACTAAAAAAGATCAGATCTATATTTAATCTTACCAAAAAGTAGAATACACAGACAATGCCAGTGCAGAAGTGTAGCCCATTGCTCTTGTCAGTACATTTTGTCCTGTAATGCTTGTACTTCCAGGGATTGGTAGTTGATTATGTAGCATCAATCTGCATCTTATCTTCATTATCCTTTATCCCTTCCAGTATTATCATATCTATAATTACTCTCTACAAAATGTAGAGTGCAGGCAATGCTTATGAAGAAGATTCTGTGCTGAAATTCTTGAGTTATCCTTCCCTTGACATGGAGAAGGGCATTATAAAGCCGGTGTTAACTGTTAATGTAAAGCAGTCCTTCTAAAGCCTTTATCCTCAACTGCTGTTTAATTTGATCATACTCCCTATTGTTTACTGCTGTTTAGTTTGCTATTACTACCAAAATGCATGTTCGCAAGAACCGTAAGTTCTAAGTTTTACTTGCAAAACCAAATTCCTTATTCATACCATGCACATTACTCAATAGTCCCTATATGTATGCTTGTTTTTGTGGATCTATAATCTAGTGTGTGGTGAAGCAGCCCACGTTTGCACCTTGTCGTCTCGTGTTTTATCTTACTGATGTGGCTGATGATATGAACAACATGCCATGCACATTAACCAAAATAGACACAATGATTTTGTTTGCCCTTCATCTATGCTTGTTATGTTGACATGGTAATCCAGTAGTATGGTGAAGCTCCCCGCATTATGAACAATGCCAAATTATGCTATTGATATTTTGAACTTACTCTTTATTTTCTAATTTGAAATTGGATGGAATTGACAGCACAGTTATCATCTTTGTTTATACACGTGCAAAACCTGTCATCTCTCTGCTTTGTTTCAGGGTGATATGCCTGATGGCATGCACAAGTCTGGTAAAGGTTGTGCGACAAACCCAACATATATTGCAGCAAAGAAGGCAAAACATCTTGAAGATAGCGAGACAACCCCAAAGTCTTGTCTTGATGCAGTGTTCAAGTTACTTGAGACTAGCAGTCAGACAAGCTCACAAAATTCATTGTCTAAATCAGTTCGACTTCTTCAGTCCCAAGTTCTAGTAGAAAGGCATTCTGCAACTCAACTTCGACTTGAAGTCATATCTCTAAGAAAGATTGTGGAGAACACCAGTGAGAACCTCATCGCTAAATAGCTACACCTGGAAGCTACGATTGACATGCTAGGCCGGTCTCACAGCCTTGCTCAGCACCTTGCGCAGCAGTTCCCGCGCAAGGCTAACCTTTCTTGAACTGTCTTGGAAGTGGTCTCGGTTCAGTATTATTTTGTTACACTTCAATGGTGCCTAGTTTTTGTAATCTGCTTCTTCGTTGCGCTTTATGATCACTGGTGGCAAACTTCAATGCCCAGTGGATGTAATATACCATAAATCCTTTATTGTATAGTGTAGGTTTATTCTTAGTTGCTATGCCATAATTTCTTTATTGTATAGAGTAGGTTTGTTCTTAATTCCTACTAGTTACTGCCATCATTCGCAATCTGAAAAAAAAATCAGATGTAGTCTACTGGGACGAAACATTCGCCTCTAACGGGCCTGGTGTTTAGCGGGCCACAATTGGGCCGGCCTGCATCTTTCTTGGGCCCGAATGATTGGGGCCTTCACACTTTGCGCGAGGCCCACAACTTACACCAACCTATATTTTAGTTGGGCCTTTTGTGGACCCAGCGCTTAGTTTGGCCCAGGTAGCGTTGGGCCATTAACAGGCTGACTATTGTACTGGCCTCTTACGGCCCAGATGAAACAATGGGCCTTTAGCAGGCCGAAATGCATATTGGGCCTCAATTTTCACTAGTCGACGGGCCTTCAGCAGGCTAAAATGTAGACCGGGCCTTTTTGGGCCCAGTTATATCAAGGGCAGTTACCAGGCCGAAACATATCTCGGGCCTTAGTTGGCCCATTGATATCATGGGCCTTTAAGAGGTCGAAAGCTTAGTACAGACATCAACGGGCCGAATTATGCGACAGACCTTTAACAGGACCAAAGTCACGTTGGGCTTAACTGTTGCCACCTTTATCACATGCCGTTAGTGGGCCCGATGTCCCGTCGGACCATATATGGCCCATGGGCAGCATGGGCCATTCCCAGGCCGAAAGTCACACTGGGCTGAAATGGGCCCATGTCTACATCGGGCCTCTAAAAGGCTGAAAGTCACTGGGCTGTAATTGGGCCCAAATATTCGACGAACAATTAACGTGCCAGATCTGGCTTCGGGCCGTAAATGGGCCCAAATATTCGGCGAACAATTAACGGGCCAGATCTGGTTTTGGGCTGTAAATGGGCCTTTATTAAGCAGGCCATTATTGGGCTGGCCCACTAGTACCTGAGTAAGTACTACGGGCCTTTGACTGGGCCAGCCTTTTTAACCTATATGGGCCTCTGTTGGGCCGTGCCATGTGTCGACGTATCATAGGCGCTTTGGGTCCAATGAGTGGATGACATCTGTCCCAACGGTGAGCCGACACGTGTTTCCTCCAGCCAATGATGATTTTACACATGGAAAATCCCCATTGGTCGGGGCTGTTAACGGGTTATCGGATCCAAAACCGGACCTGATAGCTTAACAGTGTTCCGTTACTGTGGATACCATGTGTCAGTCACCCTTGACGAAAGCACTTCTGTGACGTGCGATATATCATCATGGAAGTGGACACTTCCGTGATGATAATTTTGGTAATGTCATGGAACACTTCTACGACAGCACATGTATGACTATCTTGATTCTGTCATAAATTTGTCATGGATGTACATGCATGACAGAAAACGTGACCTACTGTGACAAACACGTACCATCATGGAAGTGTATTTTTTTGTAGTGGCTGTCCACGAGGTAGGGAGGCGCGCCCGGGGGGGGGGGGGGGGGGGGGGCGCGCCCCCACCCTCGTGGGAAGCCCGGGACTCTTCTGGCCCAACTCTTTTACTCCATGGCCTTCTTTTGGTACAAAAATAAGTTCCGTGAAGTTTCAGGTCAATTGGACTCCGTTTGATTTTCCTTTTCTGTAGAACTCAAAAACAAGGAAAAACAGAAACTGGCACTGGGCTCTAGGTTAATAGGTTAGTCCCAAAAATCATATAAAATAGCATATAAATGCATATAAAACATCCAAGGTTGATAATATAATAGCATGTAACAATCAAAATTTATAGATACGTTGGAGACGTATCAGATAACAAGATGGGGTTTTCATCATATTGCTTGAGTTAATCCTGCTACATCATGTCATCTTACTTAATGAGTTACTCTGTTCTTAGGAACTTAATACTCTAGATGCAGGAAGGAGTCGATCGATGTGTGGAGTAATACTAGTAGATGCAGAATCGTTTCGGTCTACTTGACACGGACTTGATGCCTATATTCATGATCATTGCCTTAGATATCGTCATAACTTTGCGCTTTTCTATAAATTGCTCGGCAGTAATTTGTTCAACCATCGTAATAATTTCTATCTTGAGAGAAGCCTCTAGTGAAACCTATGGCCCCCGGGTCTATTTTCCATCATATAAGTTTTCAATCTATAATTTTAGTTTCTGATTTACTTTCTTTGCAATCTTTTACTTTCTGTTCCATAAACCAAAAATACCAAAAATATTACTTTACCATTTATCCATCTATATCAGATCTCACATTGCAAATAACCGTGAAGGGATTGACAACCCCTTTTTCGCGTTGGGTGCAAGTTGGTGTTTGTTTGTGCATGTATTCGGTGGCTTGTCGCGTTGTCTCCTACTGGATTGATACCTTGGTACTCAAAACTGAGGGAAATACTTACTCTACTTTGCTGCATCACCCTTTCCTCTTCAAGGCAAAAACCAACACAAGCTAAAGAGGTAGAATATATGTAAGGCAATCATTATCCGTTGCCATCGTCATCATATATATCAGTCTTGCTAACTCTCAGTCGATTGAGACTTAACAAAGTCTTAGTTGATGCTATATCCATGAGATCTTATATCAAGATTCGTCCAAAAATTTCTTTTCAGATTTTCTTTTTTCTCTCTTACATGTTATGTCACTTGACTGAGACTTGGTTAAATCTTAGTCGACTGAGACCTAGCCACACCATTAAGTGCCTATAAAACAGGGGCTCGGATGCCGTTAGTGGAGAAGTTGGGAGCGAGGTGGGCGGCGGATGGAGGTTAAAGGTCTCGCCTCCCGGTGAGCCTGCGCAGCGGTCTGCTCACTGATGACCCACAAGTATAGGGGATCAATTGTTGTCCTTTCAATAAGTAAGAGTGTCGAACCCAATGGGGAGCAGAAGGAAATGACAATTAGTTTTCAGCAAGGTATTCTCTGCCAACACTGAAATTATAAGAGAGTAGTTTGATATCAAGCTAATTTGTAACGAGCAAGTAACGGCAATGGTAACAAAAGTGCAGCAAGGTAGCCCAATCCTTTTGAGGCAAAGGACAGGCCAAAACGGTCTCTTAAGAAAAATGTTCTTGAGGGTACATGAGAATTTCGTCTAGTCAGTTTCATCATGTTGGTTTGATTTGTGTTCGCTACTTTGATAATTCGATATGTGGGTGGACCGGTGCTTAGTTGTTGTTCTTACTTGAACAAACCTCATACTTATGATTAACCCCCTCACAAGCATCTGCAACTACGAGAGAAGTATTAAGATAAAATCTAACCATAGCATTAAAATTTTGGATCCAAATCAGTCCCTTACGAAGTAGCGCATAAACTAGGGTTTAGGCTTCTATCACTCTCGCAACCCATCATCTAATAACTACTCCACAATGCATTCCCTTAGGCCCAAATATGGTGAAGTCCCATGTAGTTGACTTCACATGACACCACTAAGGGAATCACAACATACATACCATCAAAATATCGAACACATAACAAGTTCACATGATTACTTGCAACAAGATTTCTCCCGTGACCTCAAGAACAAAAGTAACTACTCACAAATTATAATCATGCTCAAGATCACAGGGGTATTAAATAGCATAATGGATCTGAACATATACTCCACCAAATAAACCATATAGTAATCAACTGCAAGATGTAATCAACACTACTAGTCACCCACAAGCACCAATCTAAGGTTCCGGTACAAAGATTGAACACAAGAGATGCACTAGGGTTTGAGAGGAGATGGTGTTGTTGAATACATTGATGGAGATTTCCCTTCCCAAGATGGGAGAATTGTTGGTGATGATGATGACGATGATTTCCCTTCAGTAGGGAAGTTGCCCTGGCGGAATCGCTCCACCGGAGGGCAAAAGTGCTCCTGCCCAAGTTCCGCCTCGAGACGGCGGCGCTTCATCCTGAAAATCCTCTGGTTATTTTTTCTAGGTCAAAATGACTTATATACCAGAAGAGGGGCACCGGAGGTGGGCCTGAAGGAAATATGCCCTAGAGGCAATAATAAAGTTGTTATTTATATTTCCTTATATCATGATAAATGTTTATTATTCATGCTAGAATTGTATTAACCGGAAACTTGGCACATGTGTGAATACATAGACAAACAGAGTGTCCCTAGTATGCCTCTACTTGACTAGCTCGTTAATCAAAGATGGTTAATTTTCCTACCATAGACATGTGTTGTCATTTGATGAATGAGATCACATCATTAGAGAATGATGTGATGGACAAGACCCATCCGTTAGCTTAGCATAATGATCGTTTAGTTTTATTGATATTGCTTCCTTCATGACTTATACATGTTCCTCTGACTATGAGATTATGCAACTCCCGAATACCGGAGGAACACCTTGTGTGCTGTTAAACGTCACAATGTAACTGGGTGATTATAAAGATGCTCCACAGGTGTCTCCGAAGGTGTTTGTTGAGTTGGCATAGATCAAGTTTAGGATTTTTCACTCCGTGTATCAGAGAGGTATCTCTGGGCCCTCTCGGTAATGCACATCACTATAAGCCTTGCAAGCAATGTGACTAATGAGTTAGTTACGGGATGATGCATTACAGAATGAGTAAATAGACTTGCCGGTAATGAGATTGAACTAGGTATGAGGTGTGACGCCCGGATAATCAAGCTACAGTAAAACTCTGCTAATTGTGCCACGTCACCTGAGTTACTGTCGATAAACTCGAGTTAGTTCGAAACCAATTCAAATTCAAATTCAAAATCTAGCAAATAATAAAAGTTTTCAAATATTAAAACTAAAATGTTCGGAGTGAACCAAATATTGCGCAGGTAATTATGAGGGAGAAACCACAACTTTATAAAATATTTCAATACTATAAGATGAATAAAACAGTAGCAAAACTATTATTTAAATACTTTTAAATATTAAATAATTACGAAACTATTTTAGAATTGGGTAGCAAGTTAGTGTGGTAGTGGCATATTTGGTAACGTTAAAATAGGTGCCATTTGGTATTTTGCTAAAACAAAATTAAAAGGAAATTAAAATAAAACATAAAAAAAGAAATGAAATAAATAAAAAGATAAAGGGAAAACACCCCCGTCCCTCGCTGGGCCACGGCCCAGATGGCCTTGGGGCCAACCAGGCCAGCCCAGCCGCCACCTCCTTATTCCCCCCCACCCCTGGAACCCTAACCCACGAACTCCCCACTCCCCCACTCCTCCTCCCACGATCCCGATCTGGATCGGGACCCTGACGCCGCCCGACGCCTCCCGTCACCCTCGCCACCTTGTCGGCCCCCTAACCCCTCACCTCTTCCCCCCCGCGTGGATTTGATCGGGGCAACCGACGCCCTGCGCCCGCGCCGATGCTGGAAACCGTCATAGCCGGGCGCGCCACCTCGCCGGCGTCGCCTCCCCACCGAATGGCCTCGTCCTCGTCCCCTCCTCGCGCTGCTTCTCCGAGCCACGCTGCCCGTTTCCCTGCATCGTGGGTGAGGAACCCGACCCCTCCGCCTCATCTCTCTCCGGGTCGTCGCGGTCCCCGTTGCCCTCGCTCGCGGTCGACGCGCTCTGGGTTCCCATGTTACGCCCTCGCCCCACCCGCGGTCACCCAGCGTGCCCGCGCCTGGCCACACCCCGCACGCGCCCATCCCTGCTCACCGCGCCGGACCCCCCGTGCCCGCCCGCGTGCTGCGCGCGCCCCGTGCGCCCGCGTCGCGGTCTCCCCTGGCCGTGCCATCCCGCGCCGCTGCCCCCATGCTCAGGCTTCCCTCGCTGCTCTCCGCGCCGCCCCCTTGCTACTGCTACCGATGCACCGCCTCGCCGGCGCTGCTGCTACCTCGTTGCCCCGCCTCTGCTCCTACGCCCCGGCGCCGCCACTGCCACCTCCGGCGGCCAGCCTTACCGCACCCATAGCCGGCGCCCCCTCCCATCGATCTGGGTATGTGCCCGCACGGCGCCACCACCCGTTAACCCCTGCCTAGGCGCCCGGTTAACCGCCCCGTTAACCTCCCGGGACTATGACATATGGGACCCACGCCCAGAATTAAAACAAAAAAAGAAGATTTATTAAATAATAATTGTTAATTAATTAAATAGTAAGTTAACTAGTTAACTTAATTAACCTACTTAATAACCTAATCAGCCAGTTTAGTTAATCGAATGTTGTTTAGCAAAACATGTATCAATGACATGCGGGTCCCATGGCCCCTTTTGACTAGTCAACGGTCCAGTCAAACACTGACTGGACATTTGACCAGGTCCCCACCTGTCAGCCCCTTAGGCACACTCTGGGTACACTTCCTGTGTATCCATAGCATTTAAATACAAATTTAATTTCGAATTAAATTAAATCAAGAAATTAGAAAATATTTTAAATCTTCAAAAAATCATAGTAAATAATTCGTAGCTTGGATGAAAATACTTTATACACGAAAGTTGCTCAGAACGATGAGACGTATCCGGATACGCAGCCCGTTCGTCTGCCACACATCCCTAACCTATCGAACTCGCAACTTTCCTCCTTCGGTTCATCTGCCCGAAAACACGAAACACCGGGAATCCTTTCCCGGATGTTTCCCCCCTTTCCCGGTATCACCGAGTACTGCGTTATTGGCACACCTATAGCACCACATTTGTCATGTTATGCTTTGATTGCTCTATTATTTATTGTGTTCCCCCTCCGTTACTTTTTCCAGTAGACCCCGAGACCGCTGCCGGTACCCCTGTGATCAACTACAGTGTTGACGACCCCTTTTTGCCAGAGCAACCAGGCAAGCCCCCACCTTGATCACCATATATCGCCTACTCTTCTCTATACTGCTTGCATTAGAGTAGTGTAGCATGTTACTGCTTTCTGTTAATCCTATTCTGAAGCATAGCCTGTCCTTGCTACTACTGTTGTTACCTTTACCTGCTATCCTAATGCTTAGTATAGGATGCTAGTGTTCCATCAGTGGCCCTACACTCTTGTCCGTCTGCCATGCTATACTACTGGGTCGTGATCACTTCGGGAAGTGATCATGGACATATACTATACACTTTATACTGTTACATTACTTGTGATGCTGTTCGGAGATGGGGGCTGAAGGGGCAGGTGGCTCCATCCCGGTAGAGGTGAGCCTGGGTTCCCGACGGCCCCCGATTGTTACTTTGAGGCGGAGCGACAGGGCAGGTTGAGACCACCTAGGAGAGAGGTGGGCTGGCCCTGGTCGGTGTTCGCGGATACTTAACATGTTTAACGAGATCTTGGTATTTGATCTGAGTCTGGCTACTGGCCTATACGCACTAACCATCTACGCGGGGACAGTTATGGGCACTCGACGTCGTGGTATCAGCCGAAGCCTTCGTGACGTCAGCGACTGAGTGGCGCGCGCCGGATTGGACCGTAAGCCTGCTCTTGTATTAAGGGCGCTAGTTCTGCTTCCGGCCGCGTTCGCAACGTGCAGGTGTGCAAAGGGCGATGGGCCTAGACCCCTGCGCCATAGGATTTAGACCGGCGTGCTGACCTCTCTGTTGTGCCTAGGTAGGGCTGCGACGTGTTGATCTTCCGAGGCCGGGCATGACCCAGAAAAGTGTGTCCGGCCAAATGGGATCGAGCGTGTTGGGTTATGTGATGCACCCCTGCAGGGAAGTTAATCTATTCGAATAGCCGTGATCTTCGGTAACAGGATGACTTGGAGTTGTACCTTGACCTTATGACAACTAGAACCAGATACTTAATAAAACACACCCTTCCAAGTGCCAGATACAATCGGTGATCGCTCTCTCACAGGGCGACGAGGGGAGGATCGTCGGTTAGGATTATGATATGCGATGCTACTTGGAGGACTTCAGTCTACTCTCTTCTACATGCTGCAAGACGGAGGCTGCCAGAAGCGTAGTCTTCGAAAGGACTAGCTATCCCCCCCTTATCCCGGCTTTCTGCAGTTCAGTCCACATATAATAGCCTTATTCCAGTTGATACCAATGCATACATATGTAGTATAGCTCCTTGCATGCGAGTACTTTGGATGAGTACTCACGGTTGCTTTCTCCCTCTTTTCACCCTATCCCTTCTACCTGGTTGTCGCAACCAGATGTTGGAGCCCAGGAGCCAGACGCCACCTTCGACGACGACTACTACTACTCGGGAGGTGCCTACTACTACATGCAGCCCACTGACGGCGACCAGGAGTAGTTTAGGAGGATCCCAGGCAGGAGGCCTGCGTCTCTTTCGATCTGTATCCCAGTTTGTGCTAGCCTTCTTAAGGCAAACTTGTTTAACTTATGTCTGTACTCAGATATTGTTGCTTCCGCTGACTCGTCTATGATCGAGCTCTTGTATTCGAGCCCTCGAGGCCCCTGGCTTGTAATATGATGCTTGTATGACTTATTTTATTTGTAGAGTTGTGTTGTGATATCTTCCCGTGAGTCCTTGATCTTGATCGTACACATTTGCGTGCATGATTAGTGTACGGTCAAATCGAGGGCGTCACAAGTTGGTATCAGAGCCGACTGCCTGTAGGAATCCCCCTTCCACACTCCTTGGCCGAAGTCGAGTCTAGACATTGCAAAAAGTTTTACTTACATGGGTGTGCGCCCCCTGGGCCCACGTCGCCATCGGGTGTTACTAGGATCTTTTGCTCCTCGACCATTACTCTGGGACTCTAACCTCTCTTCTATTCGGGTTAAATGAATTTTGCTAAATCTAACATTAGGATCTCGTTATCACTTTCATCCGGAGAGCCCCTTATTACTGATGATCGTCTGCTGCACGTAAAGACCTTGAAGATACTCTCCGCTGTTAACCCGATGACTTGTGTTCATCGCGTTTGCAATTCCCCTTCCACCGTCAACCCTTATGGATAACTACTTTCAGTTGTTATTCTTACAATCATCCCAGTTGGTCTTGTTATTACAGGATACCCCGAAATACTCATCATTGTTTCGATAATCCTTTGAGCTTACTGCCTTGATGTTCTTTGTCACCTGAATACCCCTATGGATAATTCTCGCGCTTATCGAGTATCTGCTCATCCCCCAGTTGTTCATGTGTTTCACAATGGTCTTCGAAATACTATTCGATCCTCCAAAAAAATCCTTAGTAGCTTATTGCTCTGCAATACTTGTCTGCTTGCATTATGGATGCTTTCCATATGTTTGGCAATATTCGTTAGTATCCCTAGACACCGTCATTCTGATCCTATTGGTTCAACATGAGTGCGAATGCCTGCAATCATCGGTTGATCCTTTTAAATTATCTTTCCCGCTCAGATGTCATTTTGAACATGAGCTGGATCTCGACCAATCAAATTACCATCGATGGTATCCCTAAGCCTACTCAACTTATCCATCCTTAATCAGAGCGTTTGCTTCTGATCCCTTGATTTGGACATCAGAATTCCTTTGCAGTTGAGCTTTGAATTAGTTAGTTGTTTCTGCCTTTGCATTGTTTCTTCCTCTGGTTGAGTACCAATGCTCACATCAGATCCCTTGTGGACCACCAGAACCTTTATTGGATTTTATCCGACAGTGTCCTTCATATTCTATAAACTTGTGAGCCTTTCCTCGGATACATAATGCCTTTGGTAAATTGTATCCTCTACTTTCTCAAGCATGCTCTACTATCGAGCTTGTGTTGTTTATTCCTGAAAATTGCGGTATATGCTCCTAAGATGCCCCGATGGGTTGAACCTATGCCTTCCCCAAACTGTATGAACCAGAAAGTTTTCACGGGTCATACTCCTCTGGTAATTCACCAGGTAGGTTTTGACACTGAAATCATTTTTATCTAGAGCAGTGAATGAAATGTTATACGTTGAACAAGTGGGAGTCGACCTTGAACCCTGTGTTCATGCCCATGGACCCGATGTGAAACTTATCATCGAAGCTTCATGTAAATGATAATAATCCCCTTGTTATAAGTTCGTCCTGTATCTATGTTTGGTCCTTTGCAATCATGGTTCCGACCATATTTTCTTCTTGATTCCGTTTCTTGGACATGTTAGAGTACTTGCCTCCTACAGATCAATATGCCTGCCCAACCTATATTTTGATCTGTCGTCGAGTATTACCCCCTGGTATCTCGAGATTATCATGGAACTGTATAACTTCCTATGAGTTCTTCATCAAGTGCTACATTCTCACTAATTCCAATTTTCCACGGGCTCCGAGTTATTAGTCAGTCGGGAACACCGATAAGTGAATCGATTCTACACTCCGATTCAATAACTCTACGTAATTCTTGTTGCTTACGAGTTTAATAATCCTTCAAGTCATTCCTAGCCTTATCGGCTATATCATTATCGTGCAAAATTTTAACTGTGCTACCTGGTCTTTCCCGGAGCACCATTTTTTTTGATGAGCTAAGCTTACGTCGATCTTCCTCATCATATCATTTCTCCTTGATCCGCAAGCCTGGTTTTGAGTTTGTGTCGTACCCGTGGTTCCAATAACCTTTCGCTTCATCATTCCTTTGACATGATGTCATCGCCGATCGATTACATCTTCGTGAAATTTCTTGACAAATGTGTTGTGATAGTCAACAGTATTCCGAGCTTTTCCAGGATATCAATTGAATTCATGATGAGAAATACCATCCTTGCCCCTTGAAGATTTGTGTTATCATCGGCAACATTCTTGCTTTCCCTTCAACACAAACTGGATCATGTTTTGTGTTGTACCTTGAGATCCTTGCTATCGAACTTTTGTTATGTTCTACCTTGGAGTATTGCTATCTTTTATGTCAAGAATGTCATGGGAAATTCACCACCCTTAAGAATTCTTGATACAAGTGATACTTATTAACATCACCATTCTTTTCTTGGTCCCCGTGTTGTTTCTAACCGGAATACTGACAAATGGTCTATGATGTGTAAATTCTAAACTTCTAGCAATGCTTCGAAGTTATTGATCTATAGTTTCATTCTATGTCTATGGCTTATTGAATCATCATTCGAACATTGATCGTGCTACATAGCCCATATTTCGGGTGTACATTTCAACCAATGTTTAACTGTGTATGTTTCCTAGAGCATACATTATATCATTTGATCTGACAAATGATATCTCCGTGTTCACGCAATTGTGGAAACCCATCTTTTGGAAGTCTCGATGAATTGTCGCTGAGTTCATCAGCCACCTCCTCATTCTATCCTTGATTTAATAATGAACTCATGATTCGAAACTTGCTTCCACAGTTCAATTCCCGAGAATCTTACAATGTCGTCTCGTCAATTTGTCTTGCACCTTTTCTTCTCAGGCATCTTGAGTCTGAGGTTTCCTAACACCGATCAGATCTGAATCTCGGTCAGATATGATGGTTGGAACATACTTTCAAGAGTTATAACATTGATCCTCATATGACCTGGTAAGGTGATGTCATGCCCAGCACACCTGGCCGGAGGACCTACTATTATAGTTTTCTTATTAGCAAGGTTATCCATTCTTCCATGAGGAAATTGCAAGACTTATTCTATAAGTTGTTCCTGATGAATCCTTGGTGTATCCAAAGTACGACCTTTGCTTGAAGACCATGTCAATGCTATCTCGAAGCATGTCTATGGTACTCCGATTTTCAACAAGAACATTTAAAGCCCAATGCTAAATGTTTCCTGCTCAATTATCCAAACACCGTTGTATGGGTAATGCCATGAAATCCCTCTCCCCTAACCTAAAGGGTTTTCTACGATATAATGCTCTGCTTATCCTTGGAAAGGATATACCCCTGAAATATGTGTTTAAACACATTTTCCTTTCCATTGTTCTATTTAATCTAATGACCACCTTTTCCTTTCCATTGGTTTGTTTAAACCCTTTCTATGGTCTATATGATCTAAGCAGTGATAGTTCCATGCTTAGGTAAGCACCTCATTGTACACTCTGTTAGTAAGACCCTGTTACCATTGTTGATGACATTTCTGTAACCACCGATGGACGAGAACCTTGCCTATTTGGTCCTCCTTGTTCAACGAGCGGGAAAATGGTTCTCTTCGTCCCTCGCCCTTGGTATCGATGTTGTAGCCGACATAACTGACAGGCTACCCTCTGACATGCCTTGCTATTGTGACCGTGCAAGATGTCAGCCCCTTTCTTCTTTGATATACATAGTGGGCCCATAACCCACAGGTCCCAGGATCGAAACCTGGCTCTCCTGTACACCCCTGTTGCAAAAATTATTTCTCGCGTTTGGCTTCGTATGTTATTCGCGAGCCAACTTCCTAGTGATCCATTCCGGTATCAGACGCAATTCTTATTCTCATTGCTTTGAACCCCTTTCACGCCCTATTTCAAGCACCGAACAATTGCCTACTTCTCATGAGACCTTCTTAACTTGCTCTCAATATTTTCTAAGGTTTCAATTCGAGAGTTACTTTCACCACCTTCCTCGATGTTATCGACCAGATAGTCGACCTTGCAGAGGTCTGTTCTCCCTGTATGCCCACCCTTCATTCTTTCATAAGTACGATGGAGTTCCGGAAGAAAGGACGCCGACTTCATCATGATGACCTGAAGCAGAGAAATGAATACATCAATGTATTGGTCCGGCCACTTCGAGAAGAGCAAGCCAGGATGAGAAGACCCGCTAGATTCGTTACCAAACCTTTCCCCCTTTCACTACCTCTTAAATCTCGGGACGAGATTTCTTGTAGTGGAGGAGAATTGTGACGCCCGAATAATCAAGCTACAGTAAAACTCTGCTAATGGTGCCACGTCACCTGGTTTACTGTCGATAAACTCGAGTTAGTTCGAAACCAATTCAAATTCAAATTCAAAATCTAGCAAATAATAAAAGTTTTCAAATATTAAAACTAAAATGTTCGGAGTGAACCAAATATTGCGCAGGTAATTATGAGGGAGAAACCACACCTTTATAAAATATTTCAATACTATAAGATGAATAAAACAGTAGCAAAACTATTATTTAAATACTTTTAAATATTAAATAATTACGAAACTATTTTAGAATTGGGTAGCAAGTTAGTGTGGTAGTGGTATATTTGGTAACGTTAAAATAGGTGCCATTTGGTATTTTGCTAAAACAAAATTAAAAGGAAATTAAAATAAAAAATAAAAAAAGAAATGAAATAAATAAAAAGATAAAAGGAAAACACCCCCGTCCCTCACTGGGCCACGGCCCAGATGGCCTTGGGGCCAACCAGGCCGGCCCAGCCGCCGCCTCCTTATTCCCCCCCACCCCTGGAACCCTAACCCACGAACTCCCCACTCCCCCACTCCTCCTCCCACGATCCCGATCTGGATCGGGACCCTGACGCCGCCCGACGCCTCCTGTCACCCTCGCCACCTTGTCGGCCCCCCGACCCCTCACCTCTCCCCCCCCCGCGTGGATTTGATCGGGGCAACCGACGCCCTGCGCCCGCGCCGACGCTGGAAACCGTCATAGCCGGGCGCGCCACCTCGCCGGCGCCGCCTCCCCACCGGATGGCCTCGTCCTCGTCCCCTCCTCGCGCTGCTTCTCCGAGCCACGCTGCCCGTTTCCCTGCATCGTGGGTGAGGAACCCGACCCCTGCGCCTCATCTCTCTCCGGGTCGTCGCGGTCCCCGTTGCCCTCGCTCGCGGTCGACGCGCTCTGGGTTCCCATGTTACGCCCTCGCCCCGCCCGCGGTCACCCAGCGTGCCCGCGCCTGGCCACACCCCGCACGCGCCCATCCCTGCTCACCGCGCCGGACCCCCCGTGCCCGCCCGCGTGCTGCGCGCGCCCCGTGCGCCCGCGTCGCGGTCTCCCCTGGCCGTGCCATCCCGCGCCGCTGCCCCCATGCTCAGGCTTCCCTCGCTGCTCTCCGCGCCGCCCCCTTGCTACTGCTGCCGATGCACCGCCTCGCCGGCGCTGCTGCTACCTCGTCGCCCCCGCCTCTGCTCCTACGCCCCGGCGCCGCCACTTCCACCTCCGGCGGCCAGCCTTACCGCGCCCATAGCCGGCGCCCCCTCCCATCGATCTGGGTATGTGCCCGCGTGGCGCCACCACCCGTTAACCCCTGCCTAGGCGCCCGGTTAACCGCCCCGTTAACCTCCCGGGACTATGACATATGGGACCCACGCCCAGAATTAAAACAAAAAAAGAAGATTTATTAAATAATAATTGTTAATTAATTAAATAGTAAGTTAATTAGTTAACTTAATTAACCTGCTTAATAACCTAATCAGCCAGTTTAGTTAATCGAATGTTGTTTAGCAAAACATGTATCAATGGCATGCGGGTCCCATGGCCCCTTTTGACTAGTCAACGGTCCAGTCAAACGCTGACTGGACATTTGACCAGGTCCCCACCTGTCAGCCCCTTAGGCACACTCTGGGTACACTTCCTGTGTATCCATAGCATTTAAATACAAATTTAATTTTGAATTAAATTAAATCCAGAAATTAGAAAATCTTTTAAATCTTCAAAAAATCATAGTAAATAATTCGTAGCTTGGATGAAAATACTTTATACATGAAAGTTGCTCAGAACGATGAGACGTATCCGGATACGCAGCCCGTTCGTCCGCCACACATCCCTAACCTATCGAACTTGCAACTTTCCTCCTTCGGTTCATCTGCCCGAAAACATGAAACACCGGGAATCCTTTCCCGGATGTTTCCCCCCTTTCCCGGTATCACCGAGTACTGCGTTATTGGCACACCTATAGCACCGCGTTTGTCATGTTATGCTTTGGTTGCTCTGTTATTTATTGTGTTCCCCCTCCGTTACTTTTTCCGGTAGACCCCGAGACCGCTGCCGGTACCCCTATGATCGACTACAGTGTTGACGACCCCTTTTTGCCAGAGCAACCAGGCAAGCCCCCACCTTGATCACCAGATATCGCCTACTCTTCTCTATACTGCTTGCATTAGAGTAGTGTAGCATGTTACTGCTTTCCATTAATCCTATTCTGAAGCATAGCCTATCCTTGCTACTACTATTCTTACCTTTACCTGCTATCCTAATGCTTAGTATAGGATGCTAGTGTATCATCAGTGGCCCTACACTCTTGTCCGTCTGCCATGCTATACTACTGGGCCGTGATCACTTCGGGAAGTGATCATGGACATATACTATACACTTTATACTGTTACATTACTTGTGATGCTGTTCGGAGATGGGGGCTGAAGGGGCAGGTGGCTCCATCCCGGTAGAGGTGGGCCTGGGTTCCCAACGGCCCCCGATTGTTACTTTGAGGCGGAGCGACAGGGCAAGTTGAGACCACCTAGGAGAGAGGTGGGCCTGGCCCTGGTCGGTGTTCGCGGATACTTAACATGTTTAACGAGATCTTGGTATTTGATCTGAGTCTGGCTACTGGCCTATACGCACTAACCATCTACGTGGGGACAGTTATGGGCACTCGACGTCGTGGTATCAGCCGAAGCCTTCGTGACATAGCAACTGAGTGGCGCGCGCCGGATTGGACCGTAAGCCTGCTCTTGTATTAAGGGGGCTAGTTCTGCTTCCGGCCGCGTTCGCAACGTGCAGGTGTACAAAGGGCGATGGGCCCAGACCCCTGCGCCATAGGATTTAGACCGGCGTGCTGACCTCTCTGTTGTGCCTAGGTAGGGCTGCGACGTGTTGATCTTCCGAGGCCGGGCATGACCTAGAAAAGTGTGTCCGGCCAAATGGGATCGAGCGTGTTGGGTTATGTGGTGCACCCCTGCAGGGAAGTTAATCTATTCGAATAGCCGTGATCTTCGGTAACAGGACGACTTGGAGTTGTACCGTGACCTTATGACAACTAGAACCGGATACTTAATAAAACACACCCTTCCAAGTGCCAGATACAACCGGTGATCGCTCTCTCACAGGGCGACGAGGGGAGGATCATCGGTTAGGATTATGCTATGCGATGCTACTTGGAGGACTTCAATCTACTCTCTTCTACATGCTGCAAGACGGAGGCTGCCAGAAGCGTAGTCTTCGAAAGGACTAGCTATCCCCCCTTATCCCGGCTTTCTGCAGTTCAGTCCACATATAATAGCGTTATTCCAGTTGATACCAATGCATACATATGTAGTATAGCTCCTTGCTTGCGAGTACTTTGGATGAGTACTCACGGTTTCTTTCTCCCTCTTTTCCCCCTATCCCTTCTACCTGGTTGTCGCAACCAGATGTTGGAGCCCAGGAGCCAGACGCCACCTTCGACAACGACTACTACTACTCGGGAGGTGCCTACTACTACATGCAGCCCGCTGACGGCGACCAGGAGTAGTTTAGGAGGATCCCAGGCAGGAGGCCTGCGCCTCTTTCGATCTGTATCCCAGTTTGTGCTAGCCTTTTTAAGGCAAACTTGTTTAACTTATGTCTGTACTCAGATATTGTTGCTTCCGCTGACTCGTCTATGATCGAGCTCTTGTATTCGAGCCCTCGAGGCCCCTGGCTTGTAATATGATGCTTGTATGACTTATTTTATTTGTAGAGTTGTGTTGTGATATCTTCCCGTGAGTCCTTGATCTTGATCGTACACATTTGCATGCATGATTAGTGTACGGTCAAATCGGGGGCGTCACATGAGGATACCGACGATCGAATCTTGGGCTAGTAACATACAGATGACAAAGAGAATGACATATGTTGTTATGTGGTTTGACCCATAAAGATCTTCGTAGAATATGTAGGAGCCAATATGAGCATCCAGGTTCCGCTATTGGTTATTGACCAGAGATGTGTCTCGGTCATGTCTACATAGTTCTCGGACCCGTAGGGTCCGCACGCTTATTTGATATACATGTTATTGATGTGTATATTACTAATGCTCGTAGTAGCACCTAGGTATTTGATACTGGTTCTGTTGCTCATATTTGCAACTCGAAACAAGGGCTACGGATTAGATGAAGATTGGCTAAGGACAAGGTGACGATGTGCGCGGGAAATGGTTCCAAAGTCGATGTGATCGTCGTCGGAACGCTACCTATACATCTACCGTTAGGATTAGTTTTAGACCTAAATAATTGTTATTTGGTGCCAGCGTTGAGCATGAACATTATATCTGGATCTTGATTGATGCGAGACGGTTATTCATTTAAGTCAGAGAATAATGGTTGTTCTATTTATATGAGTAATATCTTTCATGGTCATGCACCCTTGATGAGAGGTCTATTTTTGTTGAATATCGATTTTAGTGATACACATATTCATAATGTTGAAGCCAAAAGATGCAAGGTTAATAATGATAGTGCAACTTATTTGTGGCACTGCCATTTAGGTCATATTGGTATAAAGCGCATGAAGAAACTCCATGCTTATGGGCTTTTGGAAACACTTGATTATGAATCACTTGATGCTTGCGAACCATGCCTCATGGGCAAGATGACTAAGACTCCGTTCTCTGGAACAATGGGGTGAGCAACTGACTTATTGGAAATAATACATACTGATGTGTGCGGTCATATGAGTGTTGAGGCTCGTGGCGGGTATCGTTATTTTCTGACCTTCACAGATGATTTGAGCAGATATGGGTATATCTACTTGATGAAACATAAGTGTGAAACATTTGAAAAGTTCGAAGAATTTCGGAGTGAAGTGGAAAATCATCGTAACAAGAAAATGAAGTTTCTATGATCTGATCGTGGAGGTGAATATTTGAGTTATGACTTTGGTCTTCATTTGAAACAATTTGGAATAGTTTCGCAACTCACGCCCCCTAGAACACCACAGCGTAATGGTGTGTCTGAACGTCGTAACCATACTTTATTAGATATGGTGCAATTTATGACGTCTCTTAACTGATTTACCGCTATAATTTTGGTGTTATGCTTTAGAGACAGCTGCATTCATGTTAAATAGGGCACCATCTAAATCCGCTGAGACGACACCATATGAACTGTGGTTTGGCAAGAAACCTTAGCTGTCGTTTCTTAAAGTTTGGGGCTGCGATGCTTATGTGAAAAAGCTTCAACTTGATAAGCTCGAACCCAAATTGGAGAAGTTTGTCTTCATAGGATACCCAAAGGAGACTATTGGGTACACCTTCTATCACAGATCCGAATGCAAGATATTCGTTGCTAAGAATGGATCCTTTCTAGAGAAGGAGTTTGTCTCGAAAGAAGTGAGTGGGAGGAAAGTAGAACTTGATGAGGTAATTGTACTGATAACCCACAAGTATAGGGGATCACAACAGGTTTCAAGGGTAGAGTATTCAACCCAAATTTATTGATTCGACCCAAGGGGAGCCAAAGAATATTCTCAAGTATTAGCAGCTGAGTTGTCAATTCAACCACACCTGGAAACTTAATATCTGTAGCAAAGTGTTTAGTAGCAAAGTAATATGATAGTAGTGGTAATGGTGGCAAAAGGTAATGGTAGAAAAAGTAATATATTTGGGTTTTATAGTGATGGTAACAGTAGCAGCGGGAAAGTAAATCAGCGAAGAACAAATATAGGAAAAGCTCGTAGGCATTGGATCCGTGATGGAGAATTATGCTAGTTGTGATCGATCATGCAACAGTCATAACCTAGGGTGACACAGAACTAGCTCTAGTTCATCAATGTAATGTAGGCATGTTTTCCGAATATAGTCATACGTGCTTATGGAAAAGAATTTGCATAACATATTTTGTCCTACCCTCCCGTGGCAGCGGGGTCCTATTGGAAACTAAGGGATATTAAGGCCTCCTTTTAATAAAGTACCAGACCAAAGCATTAACACATAGTGAATACATGAACTCCTCAAACTACGGTCATCACCAGTAAGTATCCCGATTATTGTCACTTTGGGGTTAACGGATCATAACACATAATAGGTGACTATAGACTTGCAAGATAGGATCAAGAACTCTCTTATATTGATGAAAACATAATAGGTTCAGATCTGTAATCATGGCACTCGGGCCCTAGTGACAAGCATTAAGCATAGAAAAGTCATAGCAACATCAATCTCAGAACATAGTGGATACTAGGGAACAAACCCTAACAAAACTAACTCGATTACATGATAAATCTCATCCAACCCATCACCGTCCAGCAAGCCTACGATGGAATTACTCACACACGGCAGTGAGCATCATGAAATTACTGATGGAGGAAGGTTGATGATGATGATGGCGATGGATTCCCCTCTCCAGAGCCCTGAACGGACTCCAGATCAGCCCTCCCGAGAGAGTTTAGGGCTTGGCGGCGGCTCCGTATCATAAAACGCGATGAATCCTTCTCTCTGATTTTTTTTCTTTCCGAACACGAATATATGGAGTTGGAGTTGAGGTCGGTGGAGCATCAGGGGGCCCACGAGGCAGGGGGCGCGCCCAGGGGGTAGGGCGCGCCCCCACCCTCGTGGACAGGTGGTGGGCCCCCTAACGTGGATATTTCTTCCAGTATTTTTTATATATTCCAAAATAATTCTCCGTTGATTTTTAGGTCATTTGGAGAACTTTTATTTCTGCACAAAAATAACACCATGGCAATTCTGCTGAAAACAGCGTCAGTCCGGGTTAGTTCCATTCAAATCATGCAAGTTAGAGTCCAAAACAAGGGCAAAAGTGTTTGGAAAAGTAGATAAGACGGAGACATATAAACTCCCCTAGGCTTAAACCTTTGCTTGTCCTCAAGCAATTCAGTTGATAAACTGAAAGTGATAATGAAAAACTTTTACAAACTCTGTTTTCTCTTGTTGTTGTAAATATGTAAAGCCAGCATTCAAGATTTCAGCAAAGATTATGAACTAACCACATTAGCAATACCATTTAGTTCTCATCTTTACTCATATCAATGGCAAAATCAACTAGCGAGCAATAATAATAAATCTCGTATGACAACACTTCCTCAAAACAATCATAATATGATATGACAAGATGGTATCTCGCTAGCCCTTTCTGAGACCGCAAAACATAAATCCAGAGCACCTTTAAAGATCAAGGACTGAATAGACATTGTAATTCATGGTAAAAGAGATCCAGTCAAGTCATACTCTATGTAAACTAACAGTATGATGCAAATGACAGTGGTGCTCTCCAACTGATGCTTTTTAATAAGAGGATGATGACTAAACATAAAAGTAAATGGATAGGACCTTCGCAGAGGGAAGTAGGGATTTGTAGAGGTGCTAGAGCTCGGTTTTGAAATAGATATGAATAATATTTTGAGCGGTATACTTCCATTGTCAACATAACAACCGAGAGATATCGATATCTTCACTACAAAAAAATACACTTCCGTGATGATACGTGTTTGTCACAGTAGGTCGCGTTTTTTGTCATGCATGTACATCCATGACAAATTTATGACAGAATCAAGATAGTCATACTTGTGCTGTCATAGAAGTGTTCCATGACATTACCAAAATTATCATCACGGAAGTGTCCACTTCCATGACGATAAATCGCGCGTCACAGAAGTGCTTTCATCAAGGGTGACCGACACGTGGCATCCACCGTAACGGAACGCCGTTAAGCTATCGGCTCGGGTTTTGGATCCGATAACCCGTTAACAGCCCGACCAATGGGAAATTTCCACATGTAAAATTCTTATTGGCCGGACGAAACACGTGTCAGCTCGTCAGTGGGTCAGATAGGCGCCTATGATATGTCGACACGTGGCACGGCCCAACAGTGGCCCATTTAGCTTACAAAGCCGGCCCATTTGACTTGGTCAAAAGTTAATGGGCTGGCCCATGAAAAGCCTATTAACGGTCTCTTCGCAAATAGCCCAATTTACGGCCTGTTAACTCACGGCCCGTTAGGCCCTAAAGGAAATCGGCCCAACAACGTCATGTGGGCCGTCGAATATAATACCATCCCATTTCACTTTCGGCCCATGTATGGCCCACGACGTCTTTCAGCCCATATGAGGCCTTCGTATCTTTTGGCCCATTACTGGCCCACGGTGACTCTAGCCCATAATGAACAGTAATTTTCTTCATACCCATTGTCGGTGTCAAAACCGGCGGATCTCGGGTAGGGGGTCCTGTCGTGGTTTTGTCACGGCAGATGTCCTAGAGAAAGGACTTAGTCGTGGAGCCATCGCGACGGGTTAGCTTGAAGGGGTTAAAGCGGACATAGGGATGCAAGAGAGTTTATACTAGTTCGGCCCCTTCGATGATGGTAAAAGCCTACGTCTAGCTGTGATGGGATTGATGGGGTTTTGATGACTAGGGAGCAAACAAGCTTCGCCTATGTCTCGAGTTGTTGTCTGTCCCATGAACCGTCGCCGGGTCGTCCCCTTATATACACGGGTGACGCCCGTCGGTTCATAGATTCCCAATACCGGCTCATAGATGTGTCCGGTTTGGTCTCTACTTATTCCTAACTTACAATGCAAGTTACATACCAACGCAGGTTTACAGCTACAGGCCTTGAACCGACTATGGGCCTTGAGCCCTCATCTGCCTCCTTGGGTTTCAACATAGTTAACTACTGAAGAAGTTAACCCGGCCCAGATAGGCCAGTTTACGCCCAGTAGTGATATCCTCAACATTAGGCCCCAGATTGATTTGAACAGGTTCATGTCAATCCTTAGCAAAAATCTTCATGTTCAACACCTTCTTGTAGTTTGTTGAATCGCCGTGATGTCATCTTCTCTGGTCGTTGTAAACCGGCGTGACGTCACCTGTTATAAAGAAACTTATCCATGATACCTTTTTTGTTTAATAGTCTACAACAATCGAGGCGATAGCTCCGTTTCCAGACCCACGGTTCCTTGATTTTCGTGCCTGACACATGCCCCTTGCCTTATAAATAAGACCGAAGGGTCATTTCTTTTTCCCCTTCGTTCCCTTCTGCTTCGTCTTCCCTGCGTCGTCCAGCTTCGGAGCTTCGCCGCCGTTGACGACTTCTGCTCCAACCTTGGCCGCTGCATCACCCTGATTGTACCAGAGCATCGCGGTGACCTTTTGTTTCTTCCTCGGCTCCGGTGAGTTCTTCACCTTTTCCTCCGTAGATCCGTTCTAGGGTTTCCAAGTTCTTCAGTGTTCATCGTCTGCTTCGTACGCATATGATAGATCCTAGATGAACCTGTGAACCTTTGCTCTGGGTAGCGGTAGTTCTTAGCATCCGCCTTTACTTATATGCCTCAAGACCATAGATCTACCTGTATCTCTGCCCATTGATTCAGTACTGTTCTTTTTTGAACCTTGAATATTTTCCTTCTTTTCTGAACATGCTTCAGATCCGTCGCTGTAGAGAAATCTTGTGAAATCTGTTTCTGTACACTTATCTATCTGCAATATCAACTGTTTCAATACTTAGATCCGGCGGTTTAACTTTGTAGAAAAATTGCCAAACTGGTATATACCATTAGTCCCCTTGTTGAACCGCCTGATGCTGTTGCTTCATAAAACTCCGGTTTAGATAGAGCTGTCTCTGGTTTAACATTGTACATACCAGTGCACTTTAATAAATGCATTCTTGAACCGGAATTACCTATCTTGTAGATTTCATCATGGCCAAGCAAGTATATGAGTGCAACTGGGTTCCTTCTCGCGTCACAGAGACTCAACTGAATAATTTAGTCCTGATCGGCGCTTTAGGCAGCAAAAACACTATCCATTGGAGAGCTCCTGGCAAAGAATGCCCTCCCACACCTCAAGAAGGAGAGGTCGTCGTTTTCGTAGATCACTTAGCCCGGGGCTTTAAGCCGCCCGGTTCTAAATTTTACCGGGACGTTTTAGCCGATTTTCAACTCCACCCACAAGACACAGGTCCCAACTCTGTTAGAAACATGTGTCACTTCCAAGTGCTCTGTGAGGTGTTCTTTCAAGAGGAGCCCACAGTAGAGTTGTTCAGAGACTGTTTCCATCTAAACCGCCGTACTGAGTTTTCTGACGGTTCCAATACGGAATTGGGCGGTGTGGCGATTCAGAGAAAAAAAAGAGGTCACATACCCTCATGCCAAGCTGCACAGCCACCCCAAAGAGTGGAATCAAACATGGTTCTATTGCAAAGACACCTCCCCTGCTGGTGAAAATCCTTTGCCTGGTTTTCGTCCTGAGCGGCTTAGCAATACACACCCCTTTCCGCAAAGGTTGACTGCCAAGGAGAGAAGCAAATACGCTCCTCAACTGTCCAAGCTCAGAGCCTTCATGGCCAATGGTTTAACAGGAGTTGATCTCGCTCGCTGTTGGATATCGTGGAGCATACTGCCCCTTAGTCAGCGCTCCGGTTTGATGTGCGAGTATACTGGCAGTGTTGATGACCCACTGCGACATGCTAACATCCAGCTTACTGATGAAGAAATCACGGAGGCTATGAATAAAATGCTGAATGAACCGGAACACGTCTGTGCTCGAACTGGCCTGCTTCCCATCTGTGCCACCAACAAACCGCCAGCTGTAAGAGTTTGATTGTTCTTTTTTCTTAATCTGTTATTGATATATCTGGTCATTGTTTAATATCAATGCCTGTTTAAACAGGGCAATGATCCGTTTTGGAGCGAGAAACTGCCGCAGGAGAAACAAAAAAAACCAGACAAACCGGAAAGATCAATCCGGCAAAAGACTAAAGTTGCGAAGAAGACTACCCACAGGAAAAGAACCACTGCATCCTCTGATCCGGCTGCTGATGACGATGTGGGTAACCCGTACCTTGAGGTAGAACTTGATTCACTTGGATTATTTTTCACGCGTCTTATTGATGATGATATTTGTTAGGATGATGCCGAAGCCAGTCATGCTGATGTTGCAGAGGTAACTATTCTTTCCTCCGATTCAGATCCTTTGCCTTCACTAAAAATCCGTCAGGCAAACCAGAAGGTTAAATTTTCTCATCCTCTTGCTTACTTGGATCCCAAATTTCTTATGAAGACCCAACAGCACGAAGCTTGCCGCACAACCCGGCATAGTGGCCAGGTAGTTACCTCCGTCGGTTTATCGAATAGTCCGGTTCGGAAACGCCATTCAGAGGTCTCTAATTTTCCTGTCAGTGCTTGTCCTAAAATGGGCTGTTTTCGTCAACCTCTTAATCCGTCTGACTCGGATTACCAGGTCACTTCCCATTCATCATCTGGCGAGTCATCAGCTACCCAGATGCCGCCGCTCAAAACGGTGCTTGGGTAAGCCATACTTATCATAATGCTTCTGGTGTATTACTTTGTAGCATATACTGTACTGACCTTTGTTACTCCTTTCAGGGCCAAGCCTAAGCCAAGCAAGAAGGCTCGCCTAGATAAAGCGGCTGAAGAAGATGCTATTCCTGAACCGGACAGAGTACTCAACCCTGAAGCGGCCATCCGTGAGGATGTGCCAAACGACCCACCACCACAAGATGATGATTTTATTACTGAAGAGAGACATGTTGATACCTCCGGTCCTGTTGACCAGCCCAGAAGCCCCATACGGATTGAGAAATCCACCAGTCCATCCAAGTCTACTGATAAACTAACGGCCCCAAGGCAAACCAGCGACGCCAAGGATGATGATGTTGTTATTACTGGCATTGGCCATACAGAGCCAAGCAATCTTCTCGCTTTGTCTAAACATACTGCCAAGGAAGAATTTGCTGCCTTTGGCAAGGGCAAGTGGAATGTTGATCTGGCGACTTACGCTGCTCTGAACGCCCAAGACATCCATTCCGGCTATCTGAACCGGCTGTATACCAGTCGTGACTATGAAGCCGGTCTGGTTAACATGATGAAAGATAAATATGAGGTAACTTCCATATGCTCTTTCCTGCTTGTATGCTTCAATTCTTGCTGACTCGCCTAGCCCCCAAGGACCGGTTTGTAATCTTCTTTCAAACCGGGACTTACTAATATAAATCTTAAAGCCTCGAAATTCGCTGATGTAGCCCCCAAGGGCCGGTTCAACTTAGTGTAGTTAAATCGGGACTTAAGTAATTAATATCGCCGCATCAGAACTTATTTGAACAAATTGCCATTAGCCCCCAAGTGCCAAGTTGAATACTTGTATTGAGCTTGGGACTTTATAATCAAGTGAAATATGAAGATCGAATAGGCATTAGCCCCCAAGCGCCAAGTGCATAACTTGTTATGTGGTTGGTGCTTCAATTCTTGCACTGCTTGCTGAATCATATAACTGTCTGTATGCAGGCTGAGCTGAAGACAAAAGAGACCGAAATCGCCGATCTCCAAGAAAATCTGAAGTCCCAACAGACTGAAACCTCAAAAGCAAAAGAGGAGTTGACCAGTGCCTTAAGCGTCATGGAACAGCTTAATAAGGATTTCAAGAAGGAGCGGGCGGATTGGGCTACTGAAAAATCTGCTTTAACCAAACGAGCAGAAGATGCCGAGGCTGCACTAAAACCGATGGTGGATGAACTGACCAGAATAAAGCGGCACGTGCATGCCATGACCGCTGCTATCTTTGGTAAGCCAGTTTGATTTCTGAATTGATTCTGCCGTCTTACAGAGCTGCCGGTTTGTTAACCCTTTGTGATATTTCAGGGACACGCATTGGTCATTTGGGGTCAGATGTGCGGAAGAAATTGAAAGCCGCCTATATGTTGATCGAGCAACTATACACTGGTGCACAGCAGATCATCTGTATTGCATCCCACAACAAGTCGGCGCCCACTTTGATTCAGGACACTCTGCAGAAACTGTCGGTGCTTCCTGCCCGGGTTGCAGAGCTGAAGAAATCTGCTGCTCGAACTGGTGCGATCAATGCCTTAATCCGGGCAAAATCTTGGGTGCCGGATTTTGATCCTATTGAAGCGGCTCAGGGCTATCCCAGCTTGAAGGAAGACGGGTCAGAGTTTAGTGAAGCGGATCTGCGAGCAATAAACCGGGTGGTGCGTCCGCTAGCTTGTCAATTGGATGAAGAAGAAGACTTGTCTCATTATCAAGCCCAATATGACAATCAAAACAAGCGAGTAGCTGCACCAATTCATGAAGCGGAAAATCTTATCCCTCCAATCCGTAAGCATACTTACGCTCCCGATATTGAACCGTCGTTGCTGATCCATGATGAAGCTGTCTTTCGAGCATTAATGGGAATCGACTGGACAACTGTTGATTTCCAGCCGCTGGGTAGAGAAACTGAATTTGAAGCGGCGCGGGATGACCCACAACCATCAGGCCAGGCTGGTGACCAAGCTTGAACCGGCAGCCGGTTTAAACTGCTTTTCCTTTGAAAAACAATGATCTTGTTTTGGGCACCGTGTTGCCTTGTAATAGGCTAGCTAATACTCTTGATCTTAATATGCCTTCGTGCATAACCACTGCAATTTGTGCTTTCTCTGGGTGATGAACTTTCCAAAGTATTTTCTGCAACATAAAAAATCTTACAGTGCCACCGCGGTTGTACCGTCAGGCGGAGTATGATGTCTGCATATATAAAATCAAAAATATCTGAAATTTAAGCATATGATCAAATCTTTGAGATACATAATACCTGCCATCGTTGGGCATGAAGTTGGCTTAGCCAATCTTGAAGCGGAGGTTTCATAAACCCACACTGTTGGAGGAGATAGCAGCTCCTGTATATATATAATGCCGGTTTACCATGTAAACCGTGCCGGGTTATAAAACACCGTGTTACTTCATAATAGGATGTTAACAAAAAATCAAACCGAGCAAATAGTCACCGGATTAAAAATGGACTGTGTTCCATCAATTGACAGTGTGAACCGGTTTAAAATTTTGTCGGTTTAAAAAACGCAACAAAAAGAAACAAATATCTATCAAAGAAAATTGTGAAGCAAAGGCAATGATAAAACCATTTGCAAAAAGAGGCTTATTTGAGCCGATCAGATGGCGTTACCATGGTCGGACATGACCAAGCTCCCAATAGGTGTAGCTATGGTTCAAGTCAGCCAGGTCCCCAAATGAAACCGTGGCATTTATGCCGATCAAGAGGCGTGGCAATGGTTCAGGTTCGACCAAGCCCCCAAGTGATTCTGTGGCCTTAGGCCGATCAAGAGGCGTGACTGGTTCAGACGTGACCAAGTCCCCAAGTGATCTGGTGGCTCTCGCCTATCAAGAGGTGTTGCATTGGTTCGGACACGACCAAGCCCCCAAGTGATATAACATGATGCTTTTAAAAAGCTAACTCAAGGGGTAAACCGGAGGCCGCTTTAGAACAACTCCATGTAACCACACATGATGTAAAAGGACAGATACCCCGCTTTAGCTGAGGTTCCGGTTTATTATATTTAATCATAATATATACACCATCGTAATATGTACATAAGTAGAGCCAATGGCTCAGGTATAGTAAGGCCCAAGATGAGGTATGTTCCACGGCTTGTTGGTCTCTTCCTCTGATGTACGTGAGTCTTTATGCTTTCGAATATCGATCAGATAGTATGACCCGTTGTGCAGATTCTTGCTGGCCACGAAAGGTCCCTCCTAAGGTGGGGATAGCTTATGCATATCAGTCTGGTCTTGAATGAGCCGAAGCACCAAATCTCCTTCCTGAAAGGCTCTGGTTCTGACTCAGCGACTGTGATAACGACGAAGATCCTGTTGGTAAATCGCCGAGCGGGCGGCTGCTATGTCACGTTCTTCATCCAACAGGTCCAAAGCGTCTTGCCGTGCTGTCTGGTTGTCCGCTTCAACATAAGCCGCCACACGAGGTGAGTCATGACGGATATCACTCGGGAGAACCGCCTCTGCTCCATAGACCATGAAGAACAGCGTGTATCATGTTGATCTGTTGGGTGTAGTATTGATGCTCCATAACACAGATGGTAACTCTTCTACCCAACAACCCGGCGTTCTCTGCAAAGGAACCATAAGCCGGGGCTTGATGCCTCTCAAAATCTCTTGATTAGCCCTTTTTGCTTGACCATTGGACTGTGGGTGTGCCACTGATGAAACGTCAAGCCGGATGTGCTCCCGTTCGCAGAACTCCTTCATGGCACCCTTGGACAAATTGGTACCATTATCTGTGATGATACTGTGTGGAAAGCCAAACCGGAAAATCACTTTTTTGATGAACTGAACCGCCGTGGCCGCATCACACTTGATAACAGGTTCTGCTTCCACCCACTTTGTAAACTTGTCAACCACCACCAGGAGGTGGGTCTTCTTATCTTTGGACCTTTTGAAAGGCCCAACCATATCCAGCCCCCAAGTCGCAAACAGCCAAGTAATTGGAATCATTCTCAATTCTTGAGCCGGCACATGAGCACGTCTTGAAAACTTTTGGCAACCGTCACATCGTCTGACCAGATCCTCCACATCAGCATGAGCAATTAACCAATAGAAGCCATGGCGAAACGCTTTAGCTACCAAATATTTTGAACCGGTGTGGTGACCACAATCTCCTTCGTGGATCTCACGCAAAATTTCACAGCCTTCTTCAGGAGACACACAGCGTTGAAATGCCCCTGATACACCGCATGATGCAACTCGCCATTGACAATAGTCATGGACTTGGACCACCGGATTATCTGTCGGGCCAGAGTCTCATCCTCTGGTAACTCACCCCGGTTCATGTATGCCAGGTAAGGAAGCGTCCAATCCGGAATGACATGAAGAGCTGCCACCAATTGATCCTCCGGATCAGGAATAGCCAAATCCGCTTCACCAGGGAGCTTGACCGACGGGTTGTGTAGTACATCCAGAAAAACATTGGGCAGGACCGGTTTGCGCTGAGAGCCCAGCCGGCTTAAAGCGTCCGCCGCTTCATTCTTCCGTCGGTCCACATGGTCCACCTGATAGCCTTTAAACTGACCTGCAACAATATCCACCTCACGACGATACGCTGCCATGAGTGGGTCCTTGGAATCCCAAGTGCCAGATACTTGTTGAGCCACGAGGTCCGAGTCACCAAAGCACTTATCTCGACTTAGATTCATCTCCTTAGCCATCCGGAGACCATGGAGCAAGGCTTCATACTCAGCTGCATTGTTAGTACAAGGGAACATTAAACGGAGAACATAACAAAACTTATCACCTCGCGGGGAGTTAATACGACTCCAGCCCCCGAGCCTTCCAATTGCCTGGATCCGTCAAAATGGATGGTCCAATATGTGTGATCTGGCTTTTCTTCAGGTGCTTGCAGTTCCTTCCAATCATTGATGAAATCAACAAGTGCTTGAGACTTAACCGCCGTCCGAGGCACATACTTCAATCCGTGCGGCCCAAGCTCTATAGCCCACTTGGCAATCCGGCCAGTCGCTTCCCGGTTCTGAATGATATCCCCCAAAGGAGCAGAACTGACCACCGTAATTGGGTGCCCTTGGAAGTATTGCTTAAGCTTCCGGCTTGCCATAAAAACTCCGTACACCAGCTTCTGCCAATGCGGATACCTTTGCTTGGACTCAATGGGTACCTCGCTACTATAATAGACCGGACGTTGAACCGGATGCTCCTTACCTGCCTCCTTTCGCTCCACCACAATAGCCATGCTGACCGCACGAGCATTAGCAGCAACATATAGCAGTAATGGCTCCTTGTCAATGGGTGCGGCGAGCACAGGCGGATTGATCAATTGCCGCTTTAAGTCCTCAAATGCTTCATCAGCAGCGGAACTCCAGATGAATTGATCTGTCTTCTTCAACATCTGATACAAAGGAATTGCCTTCTCACCAAGGCGGCTGATAAACCGGCTTAGCGCGGCAATCCGGCCTGCCAAGCGTTGAACATCATTAATACACTTCAGTTTAGCCAGGGAGGTGATGGCTATGATCTTCTCCGGATTAGCCTCAATTCCCCTGTTGGACACCAGAAAACCCAATAACTTGCCTGCCGGTACACCAAAGACACACTTGGCCGGATTAAGCATCATCTTGTACGTCCTCAGGTTATCAAAGGTTTCCTTCAAGTCATTAACCAAAGTCTCCTTCTCCCTAGACTTAACCACGATATCATCCACGTAAGCATGTACATTACGGCCAATTTGCTTGTGAAGACAATTTTGTACACACCGTTGATAAGTTGCCTGGGCACTCTTGAGCCCAAAGGGCATAGACACATACCAGAAGGCTCCAAAGGGAGTTATGAATGCCGTCTTCTCCTGGTCCTTAACTGCCATTTTGATCTGATGATAGCCAGAATATGCATCCGAAAAACTTAAACGCTCGCAACCCGCCGTAGCATCAATAATTTGATCAATACGGGGGAGGGCAAAGGGATCTGCTGGACAAGCCTTATTAAGATCTGTATAATCCACACACATGCGCCAGGTGCCATTTTTCTTAAGGACCAGCACCGGATTGGCAAGCCACTCAGGGTGAAAAACTTCAACAATAAAGCCAGCTGCTAAGAGCCTGGCTACCTCTTCTCCAATCGCCTTGCGTCTTTCTTCGTTAAACCGTCGGACGAACTGTTTCACCGGTTTGTATTTAGGATCCACATTAAGGGTGTGCTCAGCGAGTTGCCTCGGTACACCTGGCATGTCAGAGGGTTTCCATGCAAAAATGTCCCGATTCTCACGGACGAACTCGATGAGCGCGCTTTCCTATTTCGGATCCAAGTTGGCACTGATGCTGAACTGCTTGGACGAATCGCCAGGTACGAAGTCAACAAGCTTAGTTTCTGCTGCCGATTTGAACTTCAGGGCCGGATCATGCTCCGTAGTTGGCTTCTTTAATGGAGTCATGTCCGCCAGATCAACATTGTCCCTATAATACTTCAGCTCCTCGGTGGCACAAACCGACTCTGCGTAGGCCGCATCTCCTTCCTCACACTCCAAAGCGATTTTGCGGCTTCCGTGAACCATTATTGTCCCCTTGTGACCCGGCATCTTGAGCTGCAAATACACATAACAGGGCCGTGCCATAAACTTGGCGTAGGCCGGTCGCCCAAATAGGGCGTGATATGGACTTTGGATTTTCACCACTTCAAACATCAATGTCTCCGACCTGGAATCATGATCATCTCCAAAGGCCACTTCCAGAGCTATCTTACCAACAGGATATGCTGACTTGCCAGGTACCACACCATGGAACACCGTATTAGAAGGTTTGAGATTTTTATCTGTTAGTCCCATACGACGGAAGGTCTCATAATACAAGATATTAATGCTGCTCCCTCCATCCATGAGCACCTTGGTGAACTTGTAACCTCCCACCTGAGGCGCCACCACCAGAGCCAACTGACCCAGATTATCAACCTGGGGAGGGTGATCCTCTCTGCTCCATATGATTGGCTGTTCAGACCAGCGTAGATAACGGGGCACGGCCGGTTCAACAGAGTTGACTGCCCACCTCTGAACCTTCCGGTCTCGCTTGTCCAAGCTAGTGGTGAAGACATGGTACTACCCACTATTGAACTGCTTTGGGTTGCTCTGGTAACCTGACTGTTGCTGCTGTTGGTTGTAACCACCCTGGTTGTTCTGATTATTTTGATTATTATGTCTGCCCGGATTACCATTAAATCCTGAACCGGAATTTCCTCCACCATAACCCGGCCCGGATCCTGAGCCACCGCCGGAGCCGTGATCATACCAGAAAGCATTAGAATTCTTGAACTCCTGCATAATGAAGCAATCCTTCCAAAGGTGGTTTGCTGGCACCTCCTTCGTTCTATGTCTTGGACAGGGCTGGCTCAGTAGATAATTTAGGCGGTCCGGGTTAGGGTTGGGTGCTCCATTGCGATTTGGCGGTTTACCCCTGCGTCGCTGGCCCTTGTCCTGCGCGTTGGTGTTAGCCACAAAGTCCATGTTACCATCCGCTTTACGCTTGCCTCCACCACCATTGCCTGCCAAGTGATGCTGCTGACCTTTGGAATTGCTGTTCCTCTTTCCCTTCCCTGCCTTGTCGTCATCAGATTCGGGATCCTTGGTACTATCAGAATCAGCATACTTTACCAAAGCAGCCATGAGGGTCCCCATGTCAGTGCAATGGCGCTTCATCCATCCCAACTTCAGCTTTAGGGGCCCAAACCGGCAGTTGCCTTCTAGGGTTAAGACTGCGGTGTCAGCGTTGATGCGGTCTGATGAATGCAACACTTGTGAGACCCGGCGCACCGAATGAGTCGTCGATTCTCCTTCCTCCTGGACACAGGCAGCTAAGTCTACTATCGACATGGGTTGCTTACATGTATCCTTGAAATTACTGATAAACCGGGCTCGTAATTGGGCCCATGAACTGATAGAATTGGCCGGTAAGCTTTTTAACCAAGTGCGGGCCGTTCCTTCAAGCATCATGGTGAAGTACTTCGCACATGCCGCATCATCCACATCAAGCATCTCCATGGCCATCTCATAGCTCTCCACCCATGTCTCTGGGGGTTGATCCGCCATGTAATTTGGTACCTTGCGCGGACCCTTGAAATCCTTGGGCAGGCGCACATTGCATAAAGCGGGGACAAGGCAAGGAACCCCCAAAGAGCTAGAAGTAACACCAGGTTCGACCGAAATAGTTGGACGAACCGGCGTAAGCTGCCGAGCCTGATACTATGCGGCTAACTCGGCCTCCCTGCGTGCTCGAGCCTGGTCCACCACTTCCTGAGCGTTATCAGCACCACCCGCCGGGTTGTTGCTGCGGGGTGCTCCACGTCGTTCATTACTTGACACTGCTGGTTCATCCATATGCCTGCTATAGCTCCAGCTTGGACGAGGGGTCGAGTGGATCCGGTCGCGGCTGTAGGAGTACGCTTCCTGTTGGACCAAAGCTGTCCTAAGAAGCTCCTTGACCCATCGTGTCTCTACCGCCTGCGGCGAGTCACCTTCAATTGGAATGGCCTCCAGCCGTGCAGCAGCGGCAACGAGATTGTCCATTGGGTTGGAGTAGTGACCCGAAGGTGTTGAAACAGCCTGAGGTATAACTGTGTTTTGATGAGGCGGCTTCATCGGACGGGGCTGAACCGGCGCACCGGTCCCCGGAGCTTCCGGCTGGTTTCCCTCCAGCAGAATGCTGGTTCCTGCTCCTGGGGTGTTGAAAAGGTCTCTGGCCTCGAAAACCAAAGGCAAACGGGATCGGTACTTCCTCCTCATGACTTCATGCGACGCGTTCTGGTCCAACATGAGCCTGTAGGCTTGTGCGTCTAAAGCGGCCCGCTCTATGGTCATCCTGGCATTCTCAGCTACCAGGTCCGCCTTGGCCTAGGTGATCTGTTCCTTCACCTTTGCAATCTCCGCGTTATGGACTTCCTGATCCGCCGGATTAGCTTCTGCCATAAGCGCAGCCAATGCATCAAATAGATCTGATAGAACTTGAGCCGGCGGGCGTGCAGAGCTTCCTGCCCCGGCAGCTGTCGCCGCTACTGAACTAGAGGTTATTGGCGCAGCGGTCATAGAATGAAGCGCTGCTTGTGTGCCAGCCATGAATATTCCAACTCGGTTGGGTTGATCAGAGGGGTCCGGAATACTGTCGCCATCGGAACAGCCCCCAATCCGGCCATCTTGTAGCTGATATAGAGATTCGGTTTCTCCGGTTGATGACTCATCGCCGGAATAAACGACGGTCTTGCCGCGAGATTCCGATCCATCCTCATAACTTCCTCCATGGATGACTCCCATGAAGGCACGCTTCATGGCCGGTTTAACCCGGGCGGATCGCGCACGCTGAGCCGTTTCGACGAGGTCGGTGCAAATGTCCGGCTCAGGGCCCGGTTCTCCGATCTTGCCGATGAAAATGTGTATGCCACCAAAGGGGACCCAGTACCCGTACTCAACTGAGCCGGCCTCGGGGCCCCAGCCTGCATCATCGATGTAGAGCTTGCCGCGACAACTCTTAGTCATCCGGCCCACAGTGTAGCCCTTGAGTCCTTCAAAGCGGCCCTCCAAGAACTTGAAACCATCGTGCGATAGCCCCACGGTGGGCGCCAACTGTCGTGGTTTTGTCACGGCAGATGTCCTAGAGAAAGGACTTAGTCGTGGAGCCATCGCGACGGGTTAGCTTGAAGGGGTTAAAGCGGACACAGGGACATAAGAGAGTTTATACTAGTTCGGCCCCTTCGATGAAGGAAAAAGCCTACGTCTAGTTGTGATGGGATTGATGGGGTTTCGATGACTAGGGAGCAAACAAGCTTCGCCTATGTCTCGAGTTGTTGTCTGTCCCTTGAACCGCCGCCGGGTCGTCCCCTTATATACACGGGTGACGCTCGTCGGTTCACAGATTCCCAATACCGGCTCATAGATGTGTCCGGTTTGGTCTCTACTTATTCCTAACTTACAATACAAGTTACATACCAACGCCGGTTTACGGCTACAGGCCTTGAACCGACTATGGGCCTTGAGCCCTCATCTGCCTCCTTGGGTTTCAACATAGTTAACTACTGAAGAAGTTAACCCGGCCCAGATAGGCCGGTTTACGCCCAGTACTGATATCCTCAATAGGTCCCGAACTGTGCGTCTAAGGCGGATGGTAACAGGAGGCAGGGAAGATGATGTTTTACCCAGGTTCGGGCCCTCTTGATGGAGGTAAAACCCTACGTCCTGCTTGATTTATTCTTGATGATATGAGTATTACAAGATTTGATCTACCACGAGATCGGAGAGGCTAAACCCTAGAAGCTAGCCTATGGTATGATTGTATGTTATTGTGTCATACGGACTAAACCCTCCGGTTTATATAGACACCGGAGGGGGCTAGGGTTACACAGAGTCGGTTACAAGGAAGGAGATCTACATATCCATATTGCCAAGATTGCCTTCCACGCCAAGGAGAGTCCCATCTGGACACGGGACAAAGTCTTCAATCTTGTATCTTCATAGTCCAACAGTCTGGCCAAAGGTTATAGTCCGGCTGTCCGGATACCCCCTAATCCAGGACTCCCTCAGTAGCCCCTGAACCAGGCTTCAATGACGATGAGTCCGGCGCGCAGTGTTGTCTTCGGCTTTGCAAGGCGGGTTCCTCCCCCGAATACACCATGGAAGAATTTGAATACAAAGATAGTGTCTGACCCTGCAAAATAAGTTCCACATACCACCATAGAGAGAATAATATTTCCACAAATCTAATCTACTGACACGTTTTGGCAACATGACATCATGCCATGGCCCGGTGATTATTTAAACCGTTTTTGTTTAACCAGCCCTGCCCATAACGCGAGGCGGTTTCTTGACATGTCTTCTCAAAGCAGAGATCGTGTTCCCCTTATTATGGGATTTTCATCAATACGGGCGTGGGTAACCCAACCGCGCCATCGATTATGGCGCTTGGGGAATAAGAGAGTTTTACCAGGCTAGTGGGGGCGCATGGCTTCGGCCACCCTTATAAAGGGATAAGGTTTAACCTTTTTCTACCCATGCCTTCTTCCTCCTTGCCTATCCGTTCTTGCGCACTCGAGCTCCAACGCCCAAGTAAACATCCTTCCCCTCGACCTTCTCCAAACATGTCCGGAGCGGGGGGCAAATAGATGGCTTCCTCCATTTTGGAGGGGCACATCAAAAAGCTGTGCGGCGCCAGATACTTAGCCGCGAACATCGCGCATCGGCTGCCCGCTGCGGGGCAGGTCGTTCCTACCCCGGAACCTCATGAGAGGGTAGTTTTCCTCCACCACTTCCTCCGTGGACTGGGGTTTCCCCTTCATCCATTCGTCCATGGTCTCATGTTCTACTACGGGCTGGACTTTCATGATCTAGCCCCGAACTTCATCCTCAACATTTCGGCGTTCATCGTCGTCTGTGAGGCTTTCCTCCGCGTCCGGCCCCACTTCAGCCTGTGGCTGAAGACCTTTAACATCAAGCTGAAGGTGGTGGGAGGCCAACAAGCAGAATGCGGCGGAGCCATGGTGGGCAAGATTCCCAATGTCACATGGCTTGAGGGCTCCTTCGTGGAGACCATAAAGGGGTGGCAATCGGCCTGGTTCTACATCACCGAGCCGCGCGACACCAAATGGGCGGCGGCCCCCGAGTTTCGATCCGGATTCCTTACACGGCTCACTTCCTGGAAAGAGAAGGGCTTGTCATGGGGTTCATCGGTGGAGCTGGATGGACTCCAGAAATGTATCCGGAGTATGGCAAGCAAGAAGCTCAAGCTTGTCAACATAGTCCAGGTCATGCTCATCCGCCGGATCCTCCCGTGTCAACAACGGGATTTTAACTTATGGGAGTTCGATCCGGCCCAGCACCAGACTCTGAGTGAGCTCTTCGATACGATGCACAAGGACGTCTGGAGGGTGCTGTTCAAGGGCGTCGAGGTCCCTCCCTCTCTCGCCGAGGACCGCGGGCTAAGCGCAAAGCGCCTAGCGCGTTCGGTGAGTTCTATACATCCAGTAGGATATTTATTTCCCCTAGCTTAATCATGTGCAGGGTCTGAGCTCCATACCTTTGACAGGACTGGGTGGAGACGTTGGGGTAGATTAACTGTCCGGCCCCTCTGCCCGAAGACACTGCGGACGCTCTCCTGATGGAGATGCTGACTCCAGCTCCTTACAAGGTGCCGGAGAAGACCAAGAAGGCCAAGGGAACCCAAAAGAGTTCCCGGCGCCAGGTGATATCAGACTCATCGTCCGAGGACTCCGCGGCGCACTCCTCCCACGAAGACGAGAAGGAAGATAAAGACGCTCCCCTTCCAGTCGAGGGAGACAAGAAAAGGAAGGCTGCCCCAACTGGGGGGACGAAGGGTCCAAGAAGGGAAGGACTCTCCTTCCGGATAGTTCCACCACCGCCGCCGAAGGCGAAGACGAGTGGCTGACCAGGGCCAAGCCCCTGGCGAAGTCGTAAGTATTCGGATAGCAGAGTAACTCATAGCATTCCTTTGTCGCACTGCTTCTCCCAACGCCAAATCGTGATTATGCAGACCGCCCCGAGCCCGTATCGACGTATCCTCGTCGGACGGCTCCCTGGACTCATTGGATATGGATAGCGATCCACTTCCGACCGCCACCTCCCCTTGCCCTACGGACAATGCCGAGGTGTTGTCTCAAGAGGCACCGGGTCGAGGGGAGACAGTCCCGGAGGTGCCTCAAGGCGACCTTCCGGACTCCGAGAGCAGAGGGAACAAGGCCGTCAAGGGCTCCGAGTTCGGCACTCAGCCGAACACCGCGCCGGAACCTCCAGTGGTTCCGGACTCGGGCAGGCGGCCTCCTTCCAAGAGGGGCAAGACGCCTGTGCTGATGACCTCTGTC
>NC_053022.1:425444842-425640486 GCF_003073215.2 Triticum urartu | reverse complement strand
TATGAACATGAATATGCTTTGTGAGTAATTATGTTCGTTCCTGAGGACAAGGGAGAAGTCTTGCTATGAGTAGTCATGTGAATTTGGTATTCGTTTGATATTTTGATAAGATGTATGTTGTCTAACCTCTAGTGGTGTTATGTGAACGTCGACTACATAACACTTCACCATTATTTGGGCCTAGAGGAAGGCATTGGGAAGTAATAAGTAGATGATGGGTTGCTAGAGTGACAGAAGCTTAAACCCTAGTTTATGCGTTGCTTCGTAAGGGGCTGATTTGGATCCATATGTTTCATGCTATGGTTAGGTTTACCTTAATACTTTTGTTGTAGTTGCGGATGCTTGCAATAGAGGTTAATCATAAGTGGTATGCTTGTTCAAGTAAGAACAACACCCAAGCACCGGTCCACCCACATATCAAATTGTCAAAGTATCGAACGCGAATCATATGAACGTGATGAAAACTAGCTTGACGATATTCCCATGTGTCCTCGGGAGCACTTTTCCTATTATAATAGTTTGTTCCGGCTTGTCCTTTGCTACAAAAGGATTGGGCCATCTTGCTGCACTTTATTTACTTTTGTTACTTGTTGCTCGTTACAACCTATCTTATCACAAAACTATCTGTTACCACTTATTTCAGTACTTGCAGAGAATACCTTGCTGAAAACCGCTTATCATTTCCTTTTGCTCCTCGTTGGGTTCGACACTCTTACTTATCGAAAGGATTACGATAGATCCCCTATACTTGTGGGTCATCAAGACTCTTTTCTGGTGCCGTTGCCGGGGAGTGTAGCGCCTTTGGTAGGTGGAATTTGGTAAGGAAAAATTTATATAGTGTGCTGAAATTTACTGTCACTTGTTACTATGGAAAGTAATTCTCTGAGGGGCTTGTTTGGGGTATCTTCACCCCATCCAGTAGAGCAAAGAGTTGCTCCTCAACCTACTGAACCTATTGAAAATGAAATTTCTTACGAGTATCCTTCGGGTATGATAGAAAAACTGCTAGCTAATCCTTTTACAGGAGATGGAACAAAGCATCCTGATGAGCACTTAATATATGTGGATGAAGTTTGTGGATTATTTAAGCTTGCAGGTATACCCGATGATGTTGCTAAGAAGAAGGTCTTCCCTTTATCTTTGAAGGGAGACGCGTTGATATGGTATAGGCTATGTGATGATATGAGATCATGGGACTATAAAAGATTGAAGCTGGAATTTCATCAAAAGTATTACCCTATGCATCTTGTTCATCGTGATCGCAATTATATATATAATTTCTGGCCTCGCGAAGGAGAAAGCATCGCTCAAGCTTGGGGGAGGCTTAAATCAATGTTATATTCATGCCCCAATCATGAGCTCTCAAGAGAAATAATTATGCAAAGTTTTTTATGCTCGGCTTTCTGAAAACAATCGCACCATGCTCGTTACTTCTTGTGCTGGCTCTTTTATGATGAAGACTATTGAATTCAGATGGAATTTATTGGATAGAATTAAACGTAACTCTGAAGATTGGGACCTTGACGAAGGTAAGGAGTCAGGTATGACACCTAAGTTTGATTGTGTTAAATCTTTTATGGATACCGATATTTTCTGTAAGTTTAGCAGTAAATATGGACTTGACTCTGAGATAGTAGCTTCTTTCTGTGAATCTTTTGCTACTTATGTTGATCTCCCTAAGGAGAAGTGGTTTAAATATCATCCTCCCATAGAAGTAAAAGTAGCTGCACCTATTAAAGTTGAAGAAAAGATTGTCACTTATAATGATCCTATTGTTCCTACTTCTTACATTGAGAAACCACCTTTCCTTGTTAGAATAAAGGATCATGCTAAAGCTTCAACTCTTGTTCGTAAAAGCAATATTAGAACTTATACACCTCCTGAGCAAGTTAAAGTAGAACCTAATATTGATATTGTTAAAGATCTCTTGTCTGATAATATTGATGGGCATGTTATTCAGTTCGAAGGTGAAACTGCTAGAATTGCTAAACCTTGTGATAAGGATAAACATAGACCTGTGGTAGGCGTGCCTGTTATTTCTATTAAAATAGGAGATCATTGTTATCATGTCTTATGTGATATGGGTGCTAGTTCTAGTGTTATATCTCATGACTTATACGAAGAAATTAAGAATGAAATTGCACCTGTTGAGTTAGAAGATATTGATGTTACTATTAAACTTGCTAATAGAGATACTATTGCACCAATTGGAATTGTTAGAGATGTTGAAGTCTTGTGTGGGAAAACTAAATATCCTGTTGATTTTCGTGTTCTTACTTCTCCGCAAGATAGCTTTTGTCCAATTATATTTGGTAGACCCTTCTTAAATACTGTCAATGCTACCATAGACTGCACTAAGAATATTGTTACTGTTGGTTTGGATGATATGGTTCATGAGTTTAATTTCTCTAAATTTAGTAAACAACATCGTGAGGAAGAATTACCTAGTAAGGATGAAATTATTGGTCTTGCTTCTATTGCCGTACCTCCTAGTGATCCTTTAGAACACTATTTGCTAGACCATGAAAATGATATGTTCATGAATGAAAGAAGGGAAATAGATGAAGTATTCTTTAAACAGGAACCTATTCTGCATCACAACTTGCCTGTTGAAATTTTAGGGGATCCTCCTCCACCCAAGGGTGATCCTGTGTTTGAGCTCAAACCTTTGCGTGATAATCTTAAATATGCTTATCTTGATGAAAAGAAGATATATCCTGTTATTATTAGTGCTAACCTTTCAGAGCATGAAGAAGAAAGATTATTGAAAACTCTGAAGAAGCATCGTGCTGCTATTGGATATTCTCTTGATGATCTTAAGGGCATTAGTCCCACTCTATGTCAACATAAAATAAATTTGGAAGCAGATGCCAAACCAGTTCATGATCCTCAACGACGTCTGAATCCTAAAATGAAAGAAGTGGTAAGAAAAGAAATACTAAAGCTTCTGGAGGCAGGTATAATCTATCCCGTTGCTAATAGTGAGTGGGTAAGTCCTGTCCATTGTGTCCCTAAGAAAGGAGGTATTACTGTTGTTCCTAATGATAAAGATGAATTGATTCCACAAAGAGTTATCACAGGTTATAGGATGGTAATTGATTTCCGCAAATTAAATAAAGCTACTAAGAAAGATCATTACCCCTTACCTTTTATTGATCAAATGCTAGAAAGATTATGCAAACATACACACTATTGCTTTCTAGATGGTTATTCTGGGTTCTCTCAAATACCTATGTCGGCTAGAGATCAATCAAAGACTACTTTTACATGCCCTTTTGGTACTTTTGCTTATAGGCGTATGCCTTTTGGTTTATGTAATGCACCTGCTACCTTTCAAAGATGCATGATGGCTATATTCTCTGACTTTTGTGAAAAGATTTGTGAGGTTTTCATGGACGACTTTTCCGTCTATGGTTCCTCTTTTGATGATTGCTTGAGCAATCTGGATCGAGTTTTGCAGAGATGTGAAGAAACTAATCTTGTCTTGAATTGGGAAAAGTGCCACTTTATGGTTAATGAAGGTATTGTCTTGGGGCACAAAGTTTCTGAAAGAGGTATTGAAGTTGATAAAGCCAAGGTTGATGCTATTGAAAAGATGCCATGTCCCAAGGACATCAAAGGTATAAGAAGTTTCCTTGGTCACGCTGGATTTTATAGGAGGTTCATTAAGGACTTCTCAAAAATTTCTCGGCCTCTAACTAATTTATTGCAAAAAGATATACCATTTGTCTTTGATGATGATTGTGTAGAAGCATTTGAAATACTTAAGAAAGCATTAGTCTCTGCACATGTTGTTCAGCCACCTGATTGGAACCTACCCTTTGAAATTATGTGTGATGCTAGTGATTATGCTGTAGGTGCTGTTCTAGGGCAAAGAGTTGATAAGAAATTAAATGTTATTCATTATGCTAGTAAGACTCTAGACAATGCTCAAAGAAATTATGCTACTACTCAAAAAGAACTCTTAGCAGTTGTATTTGCTTGTGATAAGTTCAGATCTTATATTGTTGATTCTAAAGTAATATTCAAACTGATCGTGCCGCTATTAAATATCTTATGGAAAAGAAAGATGCTAAACCCAGACTTATTAGATGGGTTCTCTTGCTTCAAGAATTTGATTTGCATATTGTTGATAGAAAGGGAGCTGAGAACCCCATTGCAGACAACCTGTCTAGGTTAGAAAATATTCTTGATGACCCACTACCTATTAATGATAACTTTCCTGATGAACAATTAAATGTTATAAGTACTTCTCATGGTACTCCATGGTATGCTGATTATGCTAATTATATTGTTGCTAAGTTTATACCACCTAGCTTCACATACCAACAAAAGAAAAAGTTTGTCTATGATTTAAGACATTACTTTTGGGATGACCCACATCTTTATAAAGAAGGAATAGATGGTGTGATTAGACGTTGTGTACCTAAGCATGAACATGAACAGATCCTATGCAAGTGTCATTCCAAGTCTTATGGAGGACACCACGCTGGAGATAGAACTGCACATAAGGTATTGCAATCTGGTTTTTATTGGCCTACTCTCTTCAAGGATGCTCGTAAGTTTGTCTTGTCTTGTGATGAATGTCAAAGAATTGGTAATATTAGTAGATGTCAAGAAATGCCTATGAATTATTCACTTGTTATTGAACCGTTTGATGTTTGGGGTTTTGATTATATGGGACCTTTTCCCGCCTCTAATGGATACACACATATTCTAGTTGTTGTTGATTACGTTACTAAGTGGGTAGAAGCTATTCCAACCAGTAGTTCTGATCATAACACTTCTATTAAAATGCTTAAAGAAGTTATTTTCCCGAGGTTTGGAGTCCCTAGATATTAAATGACTGATGGTGGTTCACACTTTATTCATGGTGCTTTCCGTAAAATGCTTGCTAAATATGATGTTAATCATAGAATTGCATCTCCTTATCACCCTCAGTCTAGTGGTCAAGTAGAGTTGAGCAATAGAGAGCTCAAATTAATTTTGCAAAAGACTGTTAATAGGTCTAGAAAGAATTGGTCTAAGGAACTTGATGATGCATTATGGGCTTATAGAACTGCATACAAAAATCCTATGGGTATGTCTCTGTATAAAATGGTTTATGGAAAAGCATGTCACTTACCTCTCGAACTAGAACATAAGGCATATTGGGCTATTAAAGAGCTCAACTATGATTTTAAACTTGCCGGTGAGAAGAGGTTATTTGATATTAGCTCACTTGATGAATGGAGAACCCAAGCTTATGAAAATGCCAAATTGTTTAAAGAAAAAGTTAAAAGATGGCATGACAAAAGGATACAAAAGCGTGAGTTTAATGTAGGTGATTATACAACTCTCATTTAAGATTTTTTGCAGGAAAACTTCTCTCTAAATGGGAAGGCCCCGATGTTATCGAAGAGGCCTATCGTTCCGGTGCCATAAAAATCAACAACTTCGAAGGCACAAATCCGAAGGTGGTAAACGGTCAAAGAATTAAACATTATATCTCAGGTAATCCCATAAATGTTGAAACCAATATTATTGAAACCGTAACCCCGGAGGAATACATAAGGGACACTTTCCGGAATGTTTCAGACTCCGAAAAGGAATAGGTATGTGGTACGGTAAGTAAACCGACTCCAAAACAATTTTTAAGGCAATATTTCTCCGTTTTGGAATATTTAGAAAAATAGAAAAATAAGTAGCAGTCCGAGAAGGACACGAGGGCCCCATGAGGGTGGTGGGCGCGCCCTACCCCCCTGGGCACGCCCCCTACCTCGTGAGCACCTCGTGTGCCTTCCGGACTCCGTTTTCTTGCACGTTACGTATTTTCCTCGGTAAAAATTCATTATATATTCTCCCGAAGGTTTTGACTCCCGTATCACGCAAACCTCCTCTGTTTTTGTTTCGAGCTATTTTTCTGACAGATCTAGGTTATCATGACAGCCCCAAGCACCTCCAAGGACAAGTTCTTCGAGAAGGTCATCAACCCTTACCTCGCGGAGGTGCTGCGACACCCTTAAACCATTGAGTTGCGTGATGGGTTGCTGCACATCCACGATGAAGAGGGACCAAAGGGGACCAGAAGCATAGAGACGAGGCTCGAAGCATTGGAGCAACAAGTTTTCAAGTGCCAGGGGATGGTGGAGCGTGGAATCAATGCCAGCCACACGATGCTCGCGGAGTTCACTAACAATTACAAGCCGGATGCCAAGAACACCGAGGAAGCCATCTTCAAGCTATATGAAAATATCGAGCACCTCCAAGCCCAAGTCTATGACCTTCAAAACCAAAACTATGAGTATGAATATAGATTCAAAAGAATGAGTTTGGCTGCAGATTTGAGGATTCCGGAGACTCGATCATCTTTCTATGATGGTGAATCTATGCCTTGGAAGATGGATGACAAGCCCGCATCATCAACAACACCTTTGCCGTCTCCTCCAACAAAGAAGAATTGAGTATCTGGGTATGGGCACTCCCCTTGGCAACTGCCAAGCTTGGGGGAGGTGCCCCGGTATCGTATCACAATCACAACTCTTATCTTTACCATTTTTCTTTGTTCGATCCTATTAGTAGTATCTTGATCCAGTAGAATAAATTTTATGGCATGATCTAGTTTTGAGTTTTGCTTTATGATCTCTCTATGTAATCGAGTCCGTGAGCTATATATAATAAAGATTAGTGTTGAGTCAAGGGCTTGATTATTTTGCCATGATCTTGGGTGAATAAAGGAAAAGAGAAAAAGAATAAAAAGAAACAAAAAGTTCATATTGATCTTATTGAGAGTAATGACTTCACATAGAAAGAGTATGATGATTAAAAGTTGTTGGGAGTTGGCAGACATAGCTTTGGTCACTCTTGCAATTGATAGGAAGTAATAAGGAAAGAGAGGTTTTCACATATAGATATATTATCATTGACATCTTTTATGATTGGGAGCACTCATTAAAATATGACATGCTAAAGAGCTGATGTTGGACAAGGAAGACAACATAATGAGTTATGTATTTCTTATATCTGAGCTAAAGTATGTTGTCATGGATCCTCTAACTTGTTGAGCTTGCCTTTCCCCCTCATGCTAGCCAAATTCTCAGCACCAAGTAGAAATACTACTTGTGCTTCCAAATACCCTTAAACCAGTTTTGCCATGAGAGTCCACCATATCTACCTATGGATTGAGTAAGATCCGTCAAGTAAGTTGTCATCGGTGCAAAGCAATAAAAATTGCTCTAAATATGTATGATTGATTGGTGTGGGAGAATTAAGCTTTATACGATCTTGTGATGTGAAAGTAATAAAAGTGACGGACTGCATAATAAAGGTTCATATCACAAGGGGCAATATAAAGTGACGTTCTTTCGCATTGAGATTTTATATATCCAACCATAAAAGCGCATGGCAACCTCTGCTTCCCTCTGCGAAGGGCCTATCCTTTATTATTATCTTCTACCTTATGCAAGATTCATGGTGATCTTCACCTTTTCCTTTTCATTTTATCCTTTGGCAAGCTCAGCATGTTGGAAAGAACATGATATATATATATATATATCTAATTGGATGTAGGGGAGCATGAACCATTATTGTTGACATTAACCTTGAGGTAAAAGGTTGTGGGGCAAAACTATAAGCCCCTATCTTTCTCTATGTCCGATTAAAACTCCGTGACCACAAGTATCGTGTGAGTGTTAGCAATTATGGAGGACTAAATGATAGTTGAGTATGTGGACTTGCTTTTTAGCTCTGACATAGACTCTTTCTGATGTTATGATAAATTGCAATTGCTTCAATGACTGAGATTATAGTTTGTCGGAGCCCAATAAGGTTTATGATTTATACTTTTGCATTGTGAATAGATCATCACTTGAACATAAGTAATCATATGACAAAATCTATATATGTTGCTGTTATGAGAATAATCATGATGCCTTCATGTCCGTATTTTATTTTTATCGACGCCTCTACCTCTAAACATGATGACATATTTATTGTTATCGGCTTTTCGCTTGAGGACAAGCGAGGTCTAAGCATGGGGGAGTGATACGTCCATTTTTCATCATGCTTTTATATCGATATTTATTGCATTATGGACTGTTATTTCACTTTATGTCACAATACTTATGGCTATTTTCTCTTACTTTACAAGGTTTACATAAAGAGGGAGAATGCCGGCAGCTAGAATTCTGGTCTGGAAAAGGAGCAAATATTAGAGACCTATTCTGCGCAACTCCAAAAGTCCGGAAACTCCACGGAACGTCTTAAAAGAAATAAAGAAAAATCCACGCCAAAGATGAAGGCCAGGGGGCCCACACCCTTCTCACAAGGGTGGGGGGCGCGCCCCCTACCTCGCGGCCCCCCTGGTGGCTCTCCGATGCCCATCTTCTCCTATATGAGGTCTTTCGATGAAAAAAAATAGAGAGGAACTTTTCGGGACGAGACTCCGCCGCCACGAGGCGGAACCTTGGCGGATCCAATCTAGAGCTCCGACAGAGCTGTTCTGCCGGGTAAACTTCCCTCCTGGAGGGGGAAATCATCACCATCGTCATCACCAACGCTCCTCTCATCGGGAGAGGGCAATCTCCATCAACACCTTCACCAGCACCATCTCATCTCCAAACCCTAGTTCATCTCTTGTATCCAATTCTTGTCTCAAAGTTCGGGATTGGTGCTAGTAGGTTGCTAGTAGTGTTGATTACTCTTTGTAGTTGATGCTAGTTGGTTTAATTGGTGGAAGATCATATGTTCAGATCCTATATGCATATTATTACCCCTCTGATTATGAACATGAATATGCTTTGTGAGAACTCTTCCCCGACACTTTGCTGGATTGGAGTCCGGGGATCATCATCGAGCTGAACGTGTGCTAGAACTCGGAGGTGCCATAGTTTCGGTGCTTGATCGGTCGGGCCGTGGAGACGTACGACTACATCAACCAAACGCTTCCGTTGTCGATCTACAAGGGTACGTAGATCATACTCTCCCCTCTCGTTGCTATGCATCACCATGCTCTTGCGTGTGCGTAGGAAATTTTTTGAAATTACTACGAAACCCAACATATATATATATGTATATATATATCCCTTAAAGCAGCTTGTTTCTTATGAACTGGGAAATATTTAGAAGAGAAGTAATAAATCATATCCCGGGGACTACGCACACAACTAGGATCAAGAGAATTAAACCATGTCTTAGCATCACCCTTTAATGAGAACGGAAATATCTTAAGGATATAATAGTAGTGAGTTTTCTTATCATTAGTGAACAGGGTGGCTATATCATTTAATTTAGTAAGATGTGCCACAACAGTTTCAGATTCATAGCCATAGAAAGGATCAGATTCAACCAAAGTAATTATATCAGGGTCGACAGGGAATTCATAATCCTTATCAGTAACAAAGATAGGTGAAGTAGCATAAGCAGGATCGTATTTCATTCTAGCATTCAGAGACTTTTGTTTCAACTTAGCTAATAATTTCTTAAGATCACTTCTATCATTGCAAGCAAGAAAGTCTCTAGCAGTTTCTTCATCCATAACATAACCCTTAGGCACAACACACAATTCATATCTAGGGGGAGAATCTTCATCATCACTTTCATCAATATTATCAGTTTGAATAATTTCATTCTCTCTAGCCCTAGCAAGTTGTTCATCACAAATTCACCAAGTGGCACATAGTATCAAACATAGAAGTAGTTTCATCATAAGTATCATGCATAGCAGAAGTGGCATCATCAATAACATGCAACATACTAGAATTAATTGCAGAAGCAGGTTTAGGTGTCGCAAGCTTACTCAAAACAGAAGGCGAATCAAGTGCAGAGCTAGATGGCAGTTCCTTACCTCCCCTCGTAGTTGAGGGAAAAATCTTTGTTTTCTCGCCTTTCAAGTTCTTCACAGTGACCAGCAGATATAAATCCCAAGTGACTCAAAGAATAGAATTATGCTCCCCGGCAACGGCGCCAGAAAATAGTCTTGATAACCCACAAGTATAGGGGATCGCAACAGTTTTCGAGGGTAGAGTATTCAACCCAAATTTATTGATTCGACCCAAGGGGAGCCAAAGAATATTCTCAAGTATTAGCAGCTGAGTTGTCAATTCAACCACACCTGGATAACTTAGTATCTGCAGCAAAGTATTTAGTAGCAAAGTAATATGATAGTAATGAAGGAAATATGCCCTAGAGGCAATAATAAAGTTATTATTTATTTCCTTATTTCATGATAAATGTTTATTATTCATGCTAGAATTGTATTAACCGGAAACATAATACATGTGTGAATACATAGACAAACAGAGTGTCACTAGTATGCCTCTACTTGAGTAGCTCGTTAATCAAAGATGGTTATGTTTCCTAACCATAGACAAGGAGTTGTTATTTGATTAACGGGATCACATCATTAGGAGAATGATGTGATTGACTTGACCCATTCCGTTAGCTTAGCACTCGATCGTTTAGTATGTTGCTATTGCTTTCTTCATGACTTATACATGTTCCTATGACTATGAGATTATGCAACTCCCATTTACCGGAGGAACACTTTGTGTGCTACCAAACGTCACAACGTAACTGGGTGATTATAAAGGAGCTCTATAGGTGTCTCCAAAGGTACATGTTGGGTTGGCGTATTTTGAGATTAGGATTTGTCACTCCGATTGTCGGAGAGGTATCTCTGGGCCCTCTCGGTAATCCACATCACATAAGCCTTGCAAGCATTGCAACTAATGAGTTAGTTGCGAGATGATGTATTACGGAACGAGTAAAGAGACTTGTCGGTAACGAGATTGAACTAGGTATCGAGATACCGACGATCGAATCTCGGGCAAGTAACATACCGATGACAAAGGGAACAACGTATGTTGTTATGCGGTCTGACTGATAAAGATCTTCGTAGAATATGTAGGAGCCAATATGAGCATCCAGGTTCCGCTATTGGTTATTGACCGGAGACGTGTCTCGGTCATGTCTACATTGTTCTCGAACCCGTAGGGTCCGCACGCTTAAGGTTTCGATGACAGTTATATTATGAGTTTATGAGTTTTGATGTACCCAAGGAGTTCAGAGTCCCAGATGAGATTGGGGACATGACGAGGAGTCTCGAAATGGTCGAGACGTAAAGATCGATATATTGGACGACTATATTCGGACATCGGAAAGGTTCCGAGTGGTTCGGGTATTTTCCGGAGTACCGGGGAGTTACGGGAATATGGGGGAAGAAGTATATGGGCCTTATTGGGCTTTAGGGGAGAGGAAGAGGCAGGCCGCGCGCCCCCGCATTGACTAGTCCAAATTGGACAAGGGGGAGGGGCGGCGCCCCCTCCTTCCTTCTCTTCCCTCTTCCCCTTCCTTGTCTCCTACTCCTACTACTTGGAAGGACTCCTAGTTGGACTAGGAAAGGGGGAATCCTACTCCCGATGGGAGTAGGACTCCCCTAGGGCGCGCCATAGAGAGGGCTGGTGCTCCCCTCCTCCACTCCTTTACATACGGGGGCAGGGGGCACCCCATAGACACACAAGTTGATCTTCGTGATCGTTTTCTTAGCCGTGTGCGGTGCCCCCTTCCACCATACTCCTCGATAATATTGTAGCGGTGCTTAGGCGAAGCCCTGGGACGGTAGAACATCAAGATCATCACCATGCCGTCGTGCTGACGGAACTCTTCCCCGACCCTTTGCTGGATCGGAGTCCGGGGATCGTCATCGAGCTGAACGTGTGCTAAAACTCGGAGGTGTCGTAGTTTCGGTGCTTGATCGGTCGGGCCGTGAAGACGTACGACTACATCAACCGCGTTGTCATAACGCTTCCGCTATCGGTCTACGAGGGTACGTAGACAACACTCTCTCCTCTTGTTGCTATGCATCACCATGATCTTGCGTGTGCGTAGGAATTTTTTTGAAATTACTATGTTCCCCAACAAGTAATGGTAACAGTAGCAAAAGTAATATTTTTGGGTTTTGTAGTGGTGGTAATAGTAGCAACGGAAAAGTAAATAAGCGGAAAACAATATGTGAAAAGCTCGGAGGCATTGGATCGGTGATGGAGAATTATGCCGGATGTGGTTCATCTTGTAACAATCATAACATAGGGTGACACAAAACTAGCTCCAATTCATCAATTTAATGTAGGCATGTATTCCGAATATAGTCATACGTGCTTATGGAAAAGAACTTGCATGACATCTTTTGTCCTACCCTCCCGTGGCAGCGGGGTCCTAACAGAAACTAAGGGATATTAAGGCCTCCTTTTAATAGAGTACCGGACCAAAGGATTAACACATAGTGAATACATGAACTGCTCAAACTACGGTCATCACCGGGAGTGGTCCCTATTATTGTCACTTTGGAGTTGCCGGATCATAACACATAGTAGGTGACTATTGACTTGCAAGATAGGATAAAGAACTCACATATATTCATGAAAACATAATAGTTCAGATCTGAAATCATGGCACTCTGGCCCTAATGACAAGCATTAAGCATAGCAAAGTCATAGCAACATCAATCTCAGAACATAGTGGATACTAGGGTGAAGGAAATATGCCCTAGAGGCAATAATATAGTTATTATTTATTTCCTTATATCATGATAAATGTTTATTATTCATGCTAGAATTGTATTAACCGGAAACATAATACTTGTGTGAATACATAGACAAACAGAGTGTCACTAGTATGCCTCTACTTGACTAGCTCATTGATCAAAGATGGTTATGTTTCCTAGCCATTGACATGAGTTGTCATTTGATTAATGGGATCACATCATTAGGAGAATGATGTGATTGACTTGAACCATTCTGTTAGCTTAGCACTCAATCGTTTAGCATGTTGCTATTGCTTTCTTCATGACTTATACATGTTCCTATGACTATGAGATTATGCAACTCCCATTTACCGGAGGAACACTTTGTGTGCTACCAAACGTCACAATGTAACTGGGTGATTATAAAGGTGCTCTACAGGTGTATCCGAAGGTACTTGTTGGGTTGGCGTATTTCGAGATTATGATTTGTCACTCTGATTGTCGGAGAGGTATCTCTGGGCCCACTCGGTAATGCACATCACTTAAGCCTTGCAAGCATTGCAACTAATGAGTTAGTTGTGGGATGATGTATTACAGAACGAGTAAAGAGACTTGCCGGTAACGAGATTGAACTAGGTATTGGATACCGACGATCGAATCTCGGGCAAGTAACATACCGATGACAAAGGGAACAACGTATGTTGTTATGCGGTCTGACCGATAAAGATCTTCGTAGAATATGTAGGAGCCAATATGATCATCTAGGTTCCGCTATTGGTTATTGACCAAAGACGTGTCTCGGTCATGTCTACATAGTTCTCGAACCCGTAGGGTCCGCACGCTTAAAGTTTCGATGACAGTTATATTATGAGTTTATGAGTTTTGATGTACCGAAGGTTGTTCGGAGTCCCGGATGTGATCACGGACAGAACGAGGAGTCTCGAAATGGTCGAGACATGAAGATTGATATATTGGATGACTATATTCAGACACCGGAATGGTTTTAGGGGTTATCGGATATACACCGGAGTACCGGGGGGTTCGGATAAAGATCTTCGTAGAATATGTAGGAGCCAATATCGTTAACAGATCATGAGGAGTTCCGGAATGGTCCGGAGGTAAAGATTTATAACGGTTTGCTAGGACGAGGTGGGTTAGAGGTTTGACATGGCAATATGGGAGGCATGATAAGCAAGTGGTAGGTATCGTAGCATAGGCATAGCAAAAGAGCGAGCATCTAGCAAGCAAAGATAGAAGTGATTTCGAGGGTATGGTCATCTTGCCTGCAAAGTTCTCCGAGTTGACGTTAACTTGATCCTGGTAAGCGTACTCAACGGGTTCCTCGATCACGTACTCGTCTCCTGGCTCTACCCAAAGCAAGAACACAAACAAAGGGAACCACAATCAACCACGTGCAATGCACAAACAACATGATGCAAAACATGGCATGATATGCGGGATGTGATATGCAATGCACATGCATGCTTCGGAAAGGAAAGATTGAACCAGGACTCAACTTGGAAAACCAAGAGTGCCACTTGAAAGATGAGTTGATTTCGGTCGAAATCAATATAAAGATCACCGGAATTGAATGCACGGTTTGCAAATGACAAGCAAAACAAATATGACACCGATCTGCGATTAATAGCACGAGGCCATCTAAATGCATCAAGAAAAAATAAGCTACAACACTCTAACATAACAACAAAGCACATGGCAGGGATCCACTCAAGATGCTTGACAAAAGATGAACATTGAGCTACGGCTAATTCACTCAATGGCAGGTTGAAACAAGCATGGAAAAAGTGCAAAAGATAACAGGTTACACACTTAGTGAAAATAACAACATGTCAGGAATTTCACATGAGGAAGCAATGTTTAGAGCATGATAACAACATGCTACAGGAACATATCATGATAAAGCAAGGCATGGCATGAAACTACACAAAGCATATAACAAAAGTCCCTTACTGACCATAAGCCAAAAGGGATCAAAAAATACAATGGCAACCATGTGAACATAGCAAGTATCGTTAACAGATTCAGACTTAGCAGAAAACTGAGACATGGCAAAACGGATATTAAGTAGGCATGTTTAGGAGCTCGATGCACTCACCACAAGGCATTGTATGACAAACTAAGCATACACCCAGAAATTAGACATGATAAATAAGCTAACCATGGCAATAACAACCTCATAGCATGCATGGATCAACTACAACAAGCTCGGCAAAATTGCTTAACACGTCAACAATCTGCCAGGAACATTTTATAACAAAAGTAGAGCTCGATTGAGTCAAGCTAGGGTGCTCCATAATTGCAAACAAAGACATGGATGGATAGAGCACAATAATATCTCCAAAACATCCTTACTGATCATGCTCTAAAGAGGCATGGATCACTCTGTAGCAACAAGAATACATGGCATAAAAATATAATCAGGAAAATGACTTCGAGGATTTCTAAGTCCCTGAAATCAGCAACATTATGAGAGCTACTTTGCATGCTTGGGCTAGTCACCACAAAGATCACAAAAAAATACATGGCATACACCCGTGGAAAGATGGCATGGCATACTTCAAAACACATGTAGGGCTCAAGTTCATAGGAGGCACACATTAAACATGGCAAAAATGACAAATGTCCAATCTCTGATAAGAAACTGGAACTAACATTGCATAGCACTCTTGCAACAGCATTTAGAACATCAAGACGAGCTCAAATGAACATGGTGCAATGGAATGAAATGAAGTACTCGTCGAGACGAACAACTTGATATGCTACACGCCCAAAACGGAGCCATGGGTGCAAAGTTATGGCATGATGAAAAATGCTAAAAATGCTGGGGACTTAGCAGAAAACGACCATCGGGATCTAGGGTTTCACTGTAGCACGGATCAAGATCGGGCACGGCCGACGAGGTCCGCCGGAGTTGGGGAAGCCGGTCGCCGGAGATGCGCCGGAGGGCAGGGGAGGCCGGATCTGGCTCCGGGAGGCGCGGTGGAGGCGGAGGCGGCCGGATCCGAGGCGGCGACGGCTCGGGGCGCCGGCGGGAGCGGGGACTCGGCCGCGGTGGAGCTAGGCTCTGGCCGGTGAGGGGCGCGGCGGCCGACAACGGGATTGGGCGGTGCGGCGAGGCACAGGCGCCTCGGGCGCGAGGCGGCGGGAACGGGCCGCGGGGGCCGGCGCTGGGCCTGGCAGGCCGGTGCGGCGGGCGGCGATGTGGGGCTCTCGTTGGACACGTGGCGGCGTGGGAGTGGCGGCGGCGATGATGTCCGGCGCGGACCGGACGTGTCCGGCGCGCGGAGAGGAGCGGGGCTAGGGTTAGGTTAGAAATGACCCGGGATGTTTGGTGGAGGTGCCTTTTATAGGTAGAGGGAGCTAGGAGGCTCCAAATTGAGCACGGTTTGCGACCACGCGATCATGGTCGAACGGCCGAGATGATGGAGGGGGTTTAGGTGGGTTTTGGGCCACTTTGGAGAGGTGTTGGGCTATGATACGTCCATTTTACATCATGCTTTTATATTGATATTTATCACATTATGGACTGTTATTTCACTTTATGTCACAATACTTATGGCTATTTTCTCTTACTTTACAAGGTTTACATAAAGAGGGAGAATGTGGGTGGCTGGAATTCTGGTCTGGAAAAGGAGCAAATATTAGAGACCTATTCTGCGCAACTCCAAAAGTCCGGAAACTCCACGGAACGTCTTAAAAGAAATAAAGAAAAATCCACGCCAAAGATGAAGGCCAGGGGGCCCACACACTTCTCAAGAGGGTGGGGCGCCCCCCTAGGGTGTGCCCCCTACCTCGTGGGCCCCCTGGTGGCTCTCCGGTACCCATCTTCTCCTATATGAGGTCTTTCGATGAAAAAAAATAGAGAGGAACTTTTCGGGACGAGACTCCGCCGCCACGAGGCGGAACCTTGGCGGATCCAATCTAGAGCTCCGACAGAGCTGTTCTGCCGGGTAAACTTCCCTCCTGGAGGGGGAAATCATCACCATCGTCATCACCAACGCTCCTCTCATCGGGAGAGGGCAGTCTCCATCAACACCTTCACCAGCACCATCTCATCTCCAAACCCTAGTTCATCTCTTGTATCCAATTCTTGTCTCAAAGTTCGGGATTGGTGCTAGTAGGTTGCTAGTAGTGTTGATTACTCTTTGTAGTTGATGCTAGTTGGTTTAATTGGTGGAAGATCATATGTTCAGATCCTATATGCATATTATTACCCCTCTGATTATGAACATGAATATGCTTTGTGAGTAATTATGTTCGTTCCTGAGGACAAGGGAGAATTCTTGCTATGAGTAGTCATGTGAATTTGGTATTCGTTTGATATTTTGATAAGATGTATGTTGTCTAACCTCTAGTGGTGTTATGTGAACGTCGACTACATAACACTTCACCATTATTTGGGCCTAGAGGAAGGCATTGGGAAGTAATAAGTAGATGATGGGTTGCTAGAGTGACAGAAGCTTAAACCCTAGTTTATGCGTTGCTTCGTAAGGGGCTGATTTGGATCCATATGTTTCATGCTATGGTTAGGTTTACCTTAATACTTTTGTTGTAGTTGCGGATGCTTGCAATAGAGGTTAATCATAAGTGGTATGCTTGTTCAAGTAAGAACAACACCCAAGCACCGGTCCACCCACATATCAAATTGTCAAAGTATCGAACGCGAATCATATGAACGTGATGAAAACTAGCTTGACGATATTCCCATGTGTCCTCGGGAGCACTTTTCCTATTATAAGAGTTTGTTTCGGCTTGTCCTTTGCTACAAAAGTATTGGGCCATCTTGCTGCACTTTATTTACTTTTGTTACTTGTTGCTCGTTACAACCTATCTTATCACAAAACTATCTGTTACCACTTATTTCAGTACTTGCAGAGAATACCTTGCTGAAAACCGCTTATCATTTCCTTCTGCTCCTCGTTGGGTTCAACACTCTTACTTATCGAAAGGACTACGATAGATCCCCTATACTTGTGGGTCATCAGGCTGCAACACACACGAGGCCTTCTCGGTCCCTCGGTTAACCGTTGGAGTATCAAACGAAGTTCAAAAGGCATGAAACTTAACAGGCGGTCTACCGGTAGTAAACCAAGGCCGCTTGGCAAGTCTCAGTCCAATCCGAGAACGTTTAACACCCGCACACGAAAAGAGGTAGAAAGGGACACAGGAGGACATAGGAGCGCCAGAATGCAAAACGGACAATGGGGAAAAAGCTTGGATGCATGAGACTTATACGTATGCAAATGCGATGCACATGATGACATGATATGAGATGCATGACAAAGACAAAAACAAAACAAAGACAAAAACCCAACAACGAGGAATATCATAACTTAGTGCCGGAAATGGCAAGAGTTGGAATACAAATATGGCAAGTTACATACGGGGTGTTACAACACTCCACCACTACAAAAGGATCTCGTCCCGAGATCTAGGACTGGAAAAACTCCGGGTACTCAGAATGGAGGTGGTCCTTGCGTTCCCAGGTGGCTTCACGGTCGGAATGATGTGACCACTTCACTTTCAGGAATTTGATAGACTTGTTGCGAGTCTTGCGCTCAGTTTCTTCAAGAATAGCAACGGGATGCTCATGATAAGACATGTCTTCTTGGAGATCTATCTCTTCAAAGTTGACGGTGCGGTCAGGAGTCTTGAAACACTTGCGAAGCTGAGACACATGAAACACGTCGTGCACATTTGCAAAGTTGGATGGAAGCTCAAGTTGATAGGAGAGATCGCCTCTTTTGCCAATGATCTTGAAAGGACCCACGTATCTAGGGGCAAGCTTCCCTTTGATACTGAAGTGACAAGTACCTTTCATTGGAGAGACGCGGAGGTAGACATGGTCTCCGATCTCGAAAGCCAAGTCACGATGCTTGCTATCATAGTAACTCTTCTGGCGCGATTGCACGGCTTTGAGATTCTCACGAATGACTTTGCACATTTCTTCAGCCTCTTTGATCAAGTCATTGCCAAGAAGTTGGCGTTCACCAGTCTCTGGCCAGTTAAGAGGAGTACGTCACTTCCTGCCATAGAGAATCTCGAATGGGGCTTTGCCTGAACTCGCTTGGAAGCTGTTGTTGTAGGAGAACTCGGCATATGGAAGACAATCTTCCCACTTCATACCGAAAGAAATGACACATGCCCTGAGCATATCTTCAAGAATTTGATTGACTCGCTCGACTTGGCCACTAGTTTGAGGATGAAAGGCTGTGCTGAAGCGAATGTTGGTGCCCATGGCCTTCTGAAAAGAATCCCAGAACTTAGAGGTGAAGATGCTACCATGATTTGAAGATATCAACTGCGGAATGCCGTGCAGAGAGACAATCTTGGAGGTATATAGCTCTGCCAACTGAGCTGCTGTGATAGATTCTTTGATAGGAAGAAAATGAGCCACTTTAGTGATCTTGTCGATGACATCAAAGATAGCATCATTGCCACGCTTGGACTTTGGAAATCCAGTCACGAAGTCCATCTCAATATGGTCAAACTTCCATTCTGGGATGGCAAGAGGTTGGAGGAGACCAGCTGGTCGTTGGTGTTCTGCTTTCACTCTTCTGCAGACATCACACTCGTTCACGAACTGAGCAATCTCGCGCTTCATTCGAGTCCACCAATACGACTGCTTGAGGTCATGGTACATCTTTGTACTTCCAGGGTGAATAGACAGGAGTGAATTGTGAGCCTCGTTCATAATGACTTTACGAAGGTCACCTTTAGGAACAACAATGCGATCCTCAAAGAATAGAGTATCCCTGTCATCAAGACGATAGCACTTGTACTTGGGTTGACTCTTGGCAATCCCAATCTTCACCTTCTTGACCATAACATCAAGAAGTTGAGCCTCACGAATCTGATCTTCCAAAGTAGGAGAGATTTGGAGGTTGGCAAGGAATCCTTGGGGAACAACTTGGAGATTGAGTTTGCGGAACGCTTCACAAAGCTCTGGTTGGTAGGGCTTGATAATCAAACTGTTGCAGTAAGCCTTTCTGCTCAATGCGTCAGCAATTACATTGGCCTTGCATGGAGTATATTCAATACTCGGATTATACTCTTGAATCATTTCGACCCAACGAGTCTATCTGAGGTTGAGGTTTGGCTGAGTGAAGATGTACTTGAGACTTTTATGATCAGTGAAGATGTCCACTTTTCTTCCCAACAAGAGATGTCTCCATGTTAAAAGAGCATGGACAACTGCCGCCAACTCAAGGTCATGAGTGGGGTAGTTATTTTCATTGGGCTTCAACTGGCGAGAGGTATAGGCCACAACTTTCTTCTCTTGCATCAAAACTGCACCAAGACCTTGAAGGGAAGCATCACAGAAAACCTCGAACGGTTTGGATTCATCAGGAGGAGTCAGAACTGGAGCAGTGACTAACTTCTCTTTGAGGGTGTTGAAAGCGATGTCACATTTAGGCGACTAGACATACTTCACATGCTTTTGGAGCAGGTTGGAAAGAGGCTTCGCGTTCTTACAGAAATTCTCAACGAACCTTCGACAATAGCTTGCAAGCCCAAGGAAGCTGCGGAGTTGATTGATATTCTGAGGTGGTTCCCAATTCACAATTGCAGGCACCTTCTCAGGATTAACAGCTATGCCCTTGGCGGAGATGATATGCCCAAGGTAGAGAACCTCATCGAGCCAAAACTGGCACTTTGAAAACTTCACGTAGAACTGATGTTCTCTGAGTTTGTCCAGCACCAATCTCAAGTGCTTGGCATTATCCTCTTTGTTTTTGGAAAAGACCAAAATGTGATTGAGGTAGACCAAGACGAAGTCATTTGTGTAGGCGTTGAAGATGAAGTTCATCATTCGAGAGAATGTTGGAGGAGCGTTGACAAGGCCGAAAGACATGCTAGTGTATTCATATGAACCATAGCTTGCTCTAAATGCTGTCTTGGGGATATCTTCTTCACGAATGCGAATCTGATGATAGCCCATATGGAGGTCAAGCTTGGAGAATACTTGAGCACCTTTGAGTTGTTCGAAAAGCTCATTGATGTTGGGAAGTGGGTACTTGTTCTTTATGGTCTTCTTGTTCAATGGGCGGTAGTCGACACAGAGTCGGTCCGTTCCATCCTTCTTCTTGACGAAAAGAACACCACAACCCCATGGAGAAGAACTTGGTCGGATGAGACCCATATGCTCTTGAATATCGAGTTGCTTCTTCAGCTCCTTCAACTCTTCAGGTCCAAGCTTGTAAGGACGTTTGCAAATAGGTTCCGTGCCAGGCTCAAGATCAATGACGAATTCAACTGGCTGGTGTGGAGGCATTCCTGGAAGCTCTTCTGGAAAGACGTCTTGATATTCGCAAACGACTGGAATCTGAGAAATGGCATCCAACTCGCCCTTCTTGTTGAGAGAAAACAGTCGAATGGTATCATCACGAGCAGCAAAGACGATTACATCCTCAGACGAATGTGTCAATTGAATCTGCCTGGCAACACAATCAAGCTGAGCCTTGTGCTTAGAAAGCCAGTCCATTCCGAGAATAAGATCAATATCCGAGTCGCCAAGAACATTAGGAGAAGACAGAAACTTATAGTCGCCCAACGTGATAGTAACATCCGGAACCATGGAGTTAGCGTTCATGCGTTTACCCAGAGAGACAACTGCTAACGGTCTAGGCAAAACTTGGAAAGCCAACTCATGCTTAGATGCAAATGGTCTCGAGATGAAACAATGCGATGCACCAGTGTCAAAAAGCACTTTTGCAGGAATATCGTTAACAGGAAGATTACCCATGATCACTTCTGAAGAGTCCTCTGCCTGAGCTGCGTTCATCATGTTGACCTTTGCAAACTTGGGATTATGCTTGACCACTGCGGTACTGGCAGATCTCACAGGAGGAGGAGGAGGAAGACACCTCTGATTGAAGCATTTGTTGGCATAGTGACCCTTCTGCTGACACCTGTTGCACGTAACCTCCGAGAGCGGACGGTGATACGGAGCACTTGATCTTGGAGCATGAGACGAAGTCTTGTTCTGAAAGCCTGGGTTGGGTGGGTGGGAAGATCCATTGCCACCTTTGCTCTTCTGCTGATAAGGCTGACGGAACGGAGGAGGAGGAGGCAACCAATACTTTTGCTGCTTAGTTGCCACTTGAGTTGAGGAAGAAGAAGTTGCATCCCTGACTCGCTTCTTGGAAGCATCGCACTTGAGCTGAGTAGTCTCTTGTTTCAGTGCCATGTTGTAAAACTCATCGTACTTCTTCGGCTCAAAAAGCACGAGAGCTAGTTGGAGATCTTATCTGAGGCCACCTCTGAACTGATAAATCATGCTCTTCTCATTAGGGATGTCTTGCTTACCGAAACGAGCGAGCTTCTAGAACATGATGTTGTACTGGTAAATAGACATACTGCCTTGCTTCAGACTGCGGAACTCCTCACGCTTGCTCTCAACAACACTCTGAGGAATGTGGTGAGCTTTGAAGTGTTGACAGAATTCATCCCAGGTAATCACACGACCTCCTCTGGAATCTTTGTATTGCTGATACCACTCGGCAGCTTGGTCTTTGGGTTGGAACGAGGCAAACTTGACAAAGTCCTCAGGCCTGACGTTGCTGCACTCGAAATGCTTGCATATATCCACGAGCCAATCATCAGTGTCTGTTGCCTCGACATAGTTACTGAAGGTCTTTGGCTAGTTAGCGAGGAACTGGTTGAGTGTAGCAAACTGATTTTGATTGTTGCCATGGCCTTGATTTCCTTGGTTGCGCTCTTGCAAGAGTTGCATAAGCATCTGCGTGTTTGCATTGGTAGCGGCCATCACAGCTTGCCATGCCTCTGGAGGTGGAGGTGGTGGTAGCGGTTCAGGATTCTGATGCGTTGGAGGAGCCATCCTGAAGAGGGTGACATCCGTTAGCATCTTGACAGACATATATTCAAGCTGAATCAAATGGATCGAAATTGCAACATATAGTCTTAACATCCGAACAAAATGAACGAATGAATTCCAATTAAATGGCCACACTTCCATAAATTGAGAAGCCACTTAGATAGAGGTAGAAGAATAAAACAACAAGGTACGGACATGAACAAATACTTTGTAAGGATTACCCAATCACAAACCAAATATTCGCGGAAGGAATACTAGAGCTACATGAATTCCCACCTATGAAACTCCCGAACCTTTCTGGTTATGCAATCAAGTGTTGGGGATACAGGGGAAGCATAATATCTCACCAGAAGCTAGCAAATCCTACATCCAGGTGTATCCATCCTTCAACACATAACCAAGAAACCTTCGAAAATCATTTACCTCAACCTTCGAAAAGCATCTGTTATACGAGTTATGGCGATACTCCTGAACTCCCGCCCTAGTACTGGGTGGCGTCGAGGTTATCTCACCAACAATTGCATAAAAGGGATTTTCGATGTCGACGAAACTCAGGTATTCTAGAACTGCAATGATAAAATTGTGACGACAACACCTCGGAGCTCAACTCCCCGGGACACTGCCACAACCCCTAAATGTCAGGAGGCACCAAGAACAATGTTCTCGTCACAAAACCATCGGAATGACTCCAAGATACCCGTGTGATCCTAAATTTTTTTAGTGAAATTTGAGAAGAGAAGAGTCAAAACTCTACGTCAGGATGCCTCACCAGAGCGACGAAGGGACTGAGGAGTAAAAAGAATCCTACTCTCCGATATATATAATCCTAAATGACTCAAAAACATTTTTCTAGACTCAACAACGCCAGCGATTCGATCAAGCAGGGGGCTCCTAAGTCGGGGAAGGCTCTGATTACCAACTTGTAATGCTCATGATGCGGCTATATCTCCCACGTGTCGAAGCACGATTTAGAGGCATAACCGCATTGTAAGCAATGTCACAAGAGGGGTAATCTTTACACATCCCATGTACTAAATAAGAAAAGAGGTACATAGTTGGCTTACACTCGCCACGTCACACAATAGCATAAATATCATTACATTCATCCAGATACAATCAAGGTCCGACTATGGAACCAAAATAAAGACAACCCCAAATGCATAATGTCCCCGATCGACCCAACTGGGCTCCACTACTGATCGTCTAGAAAGGAAATGTAGTATCGTCCTGAGTCCTCATCGAACTCCCACTTGAGCTCAGTCGAATCACCTGGAGCGGTATCATCAGTCCCTGCCTCTGGTTTTGGAGTAATCTGTGAGTCACGGGGACTCAGCAATCTCACACCCTCGCGATCAAGACTATTTGAGCTTATATGTAGGTAAAAGGTATGAGGTGGAGCTGCAGCAAGCACTAGCACATAAGGTGGCTAACATACGCAAAAGAGAGCGAGAAGAGAAGGCAAGGCACGGTCGAGAAACGATGATCAAGAAGTGATCCTAGAACAACCTACGTTCAAGCATAACACGAGACCGTGTTCTCTTCCCGGACTCCGCCGAAAAGATACCATCACGGCCACACACTCTGTTGATTCATTTTAATTAAGTTAAGGTTCAGGTTTTCTACAACCAGACATTAACAAATTCCCATCTGCCCATAACCGCGGGCACGGCTTTCAAAAGTTCAAAACCCTGCAGGGGTGTCCCAACTTAGCCCATCACAAGCTCTCACGGTCAACGAAGGATATTCCTTCTCCCAAGACAATCCGATTAGACTCGGAATCCCGGTTACAAGACATCTCGACAATGGTAAAACTAAACCAGCAAAGCCACCCGAATGTGCCGACAAATCCCGATAGGAGCTGCACATATCTCGTTCTCAGGGCACACCGGATTGTCCAAGGTTCCGGTAGGCCAGCCCAGAGTTGCCCCTGGTGGCCACTGGCAGCTGACAGGTTGGACCAACACTCAGAGGAGCACTGGCCCGGGGGTTTAAAATAAAGATGACCCTTGAGTCCGCGGAACCCAAGGGAAAAAAGAGGCTAGGTGGCAAATGGTAAAACCAATGTTGGGCATTGCTGGAAGAGTTTCATTCAAGGCGAACTGTCAAGGGGTTCCCATTATAACCCAACCTTGTAAGGAACAGAAAATCAAGGAACATAACACCGGTATGACGGAAACTAGGGCGGCAAGAGTGGAACAAACACCAGGCATAAGGACGAGCCTTCCACCCTTTGCCAAGTGTATAGATGCATTAAAGTAGACAAGATATAATAATTATATCCCAACAATAAACATGTTCCAACAAGGAACAAACTCCAATCTTCACCTGCAACTAGCAACGCTATAAGAGGGGTTGAGCAAAGCGGTAACATAGCCAAACAACGGTTTGCTAGGATGAGGTGGGTTAGAGGTTTGACATGGCAATATGGGAGGCATGATAAGCAAGTGGTAGGTATCGTAGCATAGGCATAGCAAAAGATCGAGCATCTAGCAAGCAAAGATAGAAGTGATTTCGAGGGTATGGTCGTCTTGCCTGCAAAGTTCTCCGAGTTGACGTTAGCTTGATCCTCGTAAGCGTACTCAACGGGTTCCTCGATCACATACTCATCTCCCGGCTCTACCCAAAGCAAGAACACAAACAAAGGGAACCACAATCAACCACGTGCAATGCACAAACAACATGATGCAAAACATGGCATGATATGCGGGATGTGATATGCAATGCACATGCGTGCTTCAGAAAGTAAAGATTGAACCTGGCCTCAACTTGGAAAACGAAGTGTGCCACTGGAAAGATGAGTTGATTTCGGTCAAAATCGATATAAAGATCACCGGAATCGGATGCACGGTTTGCAAATGACAAGCAAAACAAATATGGCACCGATCTACGATTAACAGCACGAGGCCATCTAAATGCATCAAGAAAAAATAAGCTACAACACTCTAACATAACAACAAAGCACATGGCAGGGATCCACTCAAGATGCTTGACAAAAGATGAACATTGAGCTACGGCTAATTCACTCAATGGCAGGTTGAAACAAGCATGGAAAAAGTGCAAAAGATAACAGGTTACACACTTAGTGAAAATAACATGTCAGGAATTTAACATCAGGAAGCAATGTTTAGAGCATGATAAAAACATGCTACAGGAACATATCAGGACAAATCAAGGCATGGCATAAAACTACACAAAGCATATAACAAAAGTCCCTTACTGACCATAAGCCAAAAGGGATCAGAAAATACAATGGCAACCATGTGAATATATCAAGTTTCGTTAACAGATTCAGACTTAGCAAAAAACTGAAACATGGCAAAACAGATATTAAGTAGGAATGTTTAGGAGCTCGATGCACTCACCACAAGGCATTGTATGACAAACTAAGCATACACCCAGAAATTAGACATGATAAATAAGCTAACCATGGCAATAACAACCTCATAGCATGCATGGATCAACTACAACAAGCTCGGCAAAATTGCTTAACACGTCAACAATCTGCCAGGAACATTTTATAACAAAAGTAGAGCTCGATTGAGTCAAGCTAGGGTGCTCCATAATTGCAAACAAAGACATGGATGGATAGAGCACAATAATATCTCCAAAACATCCTTACTAATCATGCTCTAAAGAGGCATGGATCACTCTGTAGCAACAAGAATACATGGCATAAAAATATAATCAGGAAAATGACTTCGAGGATTTCTATGTCCCTGAAATCAGCAAAATTATGAGAGCTACTTTGCATGCTTGGGCTAGTCACCACAAAGATCACAAAAAAATACATGGCATACACCCGTGGAAAGATGGCATGGCATACTTCAAAACACATGTAGGGCTCAAGTTCATAGGAGGCACACATTAAACATGGCAAAAATGACAAATGTCCAATCTCTGATAAGAAACTGGAACTAACATTGCATAGCACTCTTGCAACAGCATTTAGAACATCAAGACGAGCTCAAATGAACATGGTGCAATGGAATGAAATGAAGTACTCGTCGAGACGAACAACTTGATATGCTACACGCCCAAAACGGAGCCATGGGTGCAAAGTTATGGCATGATGAAAAATGCTAAAAATGATGGGGACTTGGCAGAAAACGACCTTCGGGATCTAGGGTTTCACTGTAGCACAGATCGAGATCGGGCACAGTCGACGAGGTCCGCCGGAGTTGACGCCGGAGTTGGGGAAGCCGGTCGCCAGAGATGCGCCGGAGGGCAGGGTAGGCCGGATCTGGCTCCGGGAGGCGCGGTGGAGGCGGAGGCAACCGGATCCGAGGCGGCGGCGGCTCGGGGCGCCGGCGGGCGCGGGACTCGGCCGCGGCGGAGCTCGGCTCCGGCCGGTGAGGGGCGCGGTGGCCGATAGCGGGATCGGGCGGCGCAGCGAGGCACGGGCGCCTCGGGCGCGCGGCGGCGGGAACGGGCCGCGGGGGCCGGCGCTGGGCCTGGCGGGCCGGCGCTGTCGAGCGGCAATGTGGGGCTCCCGCGGGACACGTGGCGGCGTGGGAGTGGCGGCGGCGACGATGTCCGGCGCGGACCAGACGTGTACGGCGCGCGGAGAGGAGCGGGGCTAGGGTTAGGGTAGAAATGACCCGGGATTTTTGGTGGAGGTGCCTTTTTATAGGTAGAGGGAGCTTGGAGGCTCCAAATTGAGCACGGTTTGCGGCCACGCGATCGTGGTTGAACGACCGAGATGATGGATAGGGTTTAGGTGGGTTTTGGGCCTCTTTGGAGAGGTGTTGGGCTGCAACACACACGAGGCCTTCTCGGTCCCTCGGTTAACCGTTGGAGTATCAAACGAAGTCCAAAAGGCACGAAACTTGACAGGCGGTCTACCGGTAGTAAACCAAGGCCGCTTGGCAAGTCTCGGTCCAATCCGAGAACATTTAACACCCGCACACAAAAGAGGTAGAAAGGGACACAGGAGGACATAGGAGCGCCAGAATGCAAAATGGACAACGGGGAAAAAGCTCGGATGCATGAGACGAACACGTATGCAAATGCGATGCACATGATGACATTATATGAGATGCATGACAAAGACAAAAACAAAACTGTCGGGTGGTAGGTGCGACATATGCCAATGGGTGGCTTATCATTGTGGGAGCCAATAAGACGTCGCCGATGCCTGGAAGCGGGATGAGGCGAAGACATGCACGCCGGCGAATCTTACCCAGCTTCGGGGCTCTCCGTGGAGATAACACCCCTACTGCTGCTCTGCGGGGTCTCCGCATGATCACTAGATGAACAAGTAGCTACAGGATGCTCCTTGAGCTGTTTGGCGAGAGGAGGAAGAAGGGCACTGCTCGCTCTCTTCTCCTCCCTATGTGGTGTCTAAAACTAGCAGGGATCAACCCTTTGCATGGGTGTCCCGGGGGGTTTATATAGGCCTACCCCCCGGGGATACAATGGTAATCCGGCTGGGCGTGGGGCCTAGCCGTCTGTGTCTACGCTTCTGCGCCGGCTGGTGGGTCCCGCCGGCTGCCGGCTCCTTGGTCGACAGGCAGGCCCCACTGTCCAGGGCCTTGTCGGTGGCTGGTTACTGTTGCTCAATCCTGGTGACGAGGGCTTCGCCGAGGTGGGCGTGGCTACAGTGCCGCCGTCCGGCGGGTGATCGCTGTAGCCTCACCACGTCTTGTCTCCTTAATGGGGCGTCTCCTTCGAGGGAGGTGGCAAGCCGGCTGTGGAGAGCCGGCTCTGTCTTGGGCCGACTAGGGGAGGCCTAGCCGCCTTCGGGTGTCTCTCTGCCTGAAGGGGCCCACCGCCCATGGGCCACACTGGCAGCCCGTCATGGATGACATCAGGGTCAACGTGGCAACAGTGCCGCGCCGGATGGGTCATGGCACCCGTACGGCGCACTGTGCCAGGCATGCTCCGGGATTCGGGGGTGGCAGGCTTTACTGTAGCCACGCCCCGTCACATTGCCGTTATGTGGATGCATACTTCGAGGGTACGATCTTGACCGCTTTGTGGAAGCCGGCTTCTTGGAGTCGGCCTTCTCGCGGCCGGCTTCTCGGAGCCGGCCCTCCTGTGGCTTTCTTCATGAGGGCTAAAGTCGGGTCGCCTTCCGATAGCCGGCCTGGGGGACAGCCGGCAAGGGGAAGGCGGCCCCATGTCTTGGATTCTTGAGGGCCGGATCGGCTCGTAATTTTTTCAGAAGGGCCAGGGGGAGCCGGCTAGGCTACCCATGGTTATTTACTCCGACAGTAGTCCCCGAAGCTGATCGAGCTTCGAGGCTGACAAAGGGACGAGAAGCTCGGTCAGCTTCCTATCCTGAGGGGCCGGCTGTGCTTGTGCGCGCCGTCTTCGGAAAGCCCCATTTGTCGTAGGCGGGAACGCGGGTCGGCCTGCGAGCTGACCGCACACCATCCCGCGGGCCACGTGGCAAGGAAATCCTGCCAGTGCACGCGTGTGACGGGACGCCGCCGCAGGCCCGGGCCTGCCACTCCTAGGCCTCGGCCTGAGCGCGGATCTTCTGCAGCCCACGCGGACCGCTCGCCTTCCCGCGGCGGTTTTATTACGCCATCAGGGCGCAATAATCGCGGGACGTGGGGGAGTGGGCGCAGTTGATCCCCACGTTCCCCCACGCCATGCCTCCTCGGCTCCGCCGCGCGGGTCTATAAGTAGGGGGAGGAGGGGGAGCGGCAGAGGCTCGCACGCTCTCCCTCGCTCCGCCCCGTCTCGCCTTCCTTCTTCTTCTTTCCGCCGCCGCAGCAACCCATTGCCGCGCCGTTCCGCCGTCGGACCTCTCAGTTCCTTTGGTCCCGCCATAGCGGGGTCGTGCGCATCTCCGCCGTCGCATCGTCTTGCTCCTCGCCGCGTCGCTCCCATGGCGCTGTCGAGCTCGTGGGATGGCTCCAACGTCCACGAGGACCACGTCGAGTTCCTCCGCCGGACGCGGCGCCTGCCGGGCGAGAACTTCGTGTGGGTTCGTCAAGCGCCGGCGAGGGAGATTTCGCCGGCACCGGAGGAGGGCGAGCGGGTGATCTTCCGCTCGCACTGCCTGCGCGGCTTCGGCTTCCTGGCGAGCGGATTCCTTCGAGCCTTCCTTGAATTCTACCACCTCCAGCCGCATCACCTCACGCCCAATGCGGTGATGCTGCTGTCGGCTTTCGTCACCCTGTGCGAGGGCTTTCTTGGGGTTCTCCCCACGCTCGAGCTCTGGGGGGGGGAATTCTTCCAGAGCAAGCTTGGCACCGTCGTCGCGGGCGTGCCCGCCCCCTGCGGAGCCTTCATTGCCATGAGGCGGACGGGCGAGAACAATCCGTTCCCGCCCATCCCGCAGATCCAGTCGGTGAAGCTCTGGCAGAAGTCCTACTTTTACGTGAAGAATGTCACCCAGCAAGGCGACTACGTCAACCTGCCGGCTTACGTAGCCGGCCCACCGGCTGGGAGGCAACCTTCGTGGAGCTACCGGGCCAGGTCGTTGTCTCAGGCCAGGAACACAGCCGTCTCCCGGCTTCGGGTGATGATCCAGTCGGAGGGCCTGACCGGAGCTGACTTGGTGGCCGCCTTCATGGAGCGCCGGGTACTTCCGCTCCAAGGCCGGCCTCACATGATTTGCCAGATGAGCGGCCGCTTCGACCCGTGCCGGCTGAGCACCAGGGAGATGCCTCATGCAGAGGTGTCCTACATGGTGAACTACATCTCCAACTGCAACCTCGCCGAGGATTGGCGATACGGCAAGGGGCCGTATTCCCGCGCCAACCCTCCGCCTGTTGGAAATATGCCCTAGAGGCAATAATAAATTAGTTATTATTATATTTCCTTGTTCATGATAATCGTTTATTATCCATGCTAGAATTGTATTGATAGGAAACTCAGATACATGTGTGGATACATAGACAACACCATGTCCCTAGTAAGCCTCTAGTTGACTAGCTCGTTGATCAATAGATGGTTACGGTTTCCTGACCATGGACATTGGATGTCATTGATAACGGGATCACATCATTAGGAGAATGATGTGATGGACAAAGACCCAATCCTAAGCCTAGCACAAGATCATGTAGTTCGTATGCTAAAGCTTTTCTAATGTCAAGTATCATTTCCTTAGACCATGAGATTGTGCAACTCCCGGATACCGTAGGAGTGCTTTGGGTGTGCCAAACGTCACAACGTAACTGGGTGGCTATAAAGGTACACTACAGGTATCTCTAAAAGTGTCTGTTGGGTTGGCACGAATCGAGACTGGGATTTGTCACTCCGTGTAAACGGAGAGGTATCTCTGGGCCCACTCGCTAGGACATCATCATAATGTGCACAATGTGATCAAGGAGTTGATCACGGGATGATGTGTTACGAAACGAGTAAAGAGACTTGCTGGTAACGAGATTGAACAAGGTATCGGGATACCGACGATCGAATCTCGGGCAAGTATCGTACCGCTAGACAAAGGGAATTGTATACGGGATTGATTAAGTCCTTGACATCGTGGTTCATCCGATGAGATCATCGTGGAACATGTGGGAGCCAACATGGGTATCCAGATCCCGCTGATGGTTATTGACCGGAGAGTCATCTCGGTCATGTCTGCATGTCTCCCGAACCCGTAGGGCCTACACACTTTAGGTTCGGTGACGCTAGGGTTATAGAGATATTAGTATGCGGTAACCCGAAAGTTGTTCAGAGTCCCGGATGAGATCCCGGACGTCACGAGGAGTTCCGGAATGGTTCGGAGGTAAATATTTATATATGGGAAGTCTTGTTTTGGTCGCCGGAAAAGTTTCGCGCATTATCGGTATTGTACCGGGAGTGCCGAAAGGGGTCCGGGGTCCACCAAGGGGGTCCACCTGCCCCGGGGGGCCACATGGGCTGTAGGGGTGTGCGCCTTGGCCTATATGGGCCAAGGGCACCAGCCCCAAGAGGCCCATGCGCCAAGAGATAAGGGAAAGGAAGAGTCCTAAAGGGGGAAGGCACCTCCTAGGTGCCTTGGGGAGGATGGACTCCTCCCTGACCGCACCCTTCCTTGGATGAAGGGCCAAGGCTGCGCCCCCCCTCTCCCTTGGCCCTATATATAGTGGGGGGAAGGGAGGGCAACAACACCTAAGCCCTGGCGCCTCCCTCTCCCTCCCATGACACATCTCCCTCCTCCCGCAGTGCTTGGCGAAGCCCTGTTGGAATCCCGCTACTTCCACCACCACGCCGTCGTGCTGTTGGATCTCCATCAACCTCTCCTCCCCCTTGCTGGATCAAGAAGGTGGAGACGTCGCTGCTCCGTACGTGTGTTGAACGCGGAGGTGCCGTCCGTTCGGCGCTAGGATCATCGGTGATTTGGATCACGATGAGTACGACTCCATCAACCCCGTTCTCTTGAACGCTTCCGCGCGCGATCTACAGGGGTATGTAGATCCACTCCTCCCTCGTTGCTAGATGACTCCATAGATTGATGTTGGTGACACGTAGGAAAATTTTGAATTATTGCTACGTTCCCCAACAGTGGCATCATGAGCTAGGTCTATGCATAGTTTCTATGCATGAGTAGAACACAAAGTAGTTGTGGGCGTTGATTTTGTTCAATATGCTTACCGTTACTAGTACAATCTTGATTCGGCGGCATTGTGGGATGAAGCGGCCCAGACCGACCTTACACGTACTCTTACGTGAGACTGGTTCCACCGACTGACATGCACTAGTTGCATAAGGTGGCTAGCGGGTGTCTGTCTCTCCCACTTTAGTCGGATCGGATTCGATGAAAAGGGTCCTTATGAAGGGTAAATAGCAATTGGCATATCATGTTGTGGTTTTTGCGTAGGTAAGAAACGTTCTTGCTAGAAACCCATAGCAGCCACGTAAAACATGCAAACAACAATTAGAGGACGTCTAACTTGTTTTTGCAGGGTATGCTATGTGATGTGATATGGCCAAAGGATGTGATGAATGATATATGTGATGTATGAGATGATCATGTTCTTGTAATAGGAATCACGACTTGCATGTCGATGAGTATGACAACCGGCAGGAGCCATAGGAGTTGTCTTAATTTATTTATGACCTGCGTGTCAACATAAACGTCATGTAATTACTTTACTTTATTGCTAACCGGTAGCCATAGAAGTAGAAGTAATAGTTGGCGAGACAACTTCATGAAGACACGATGATGGAGATCATGATGATGGAGATCATGGTGTCATGCCGGTGACGATAATGATCATGGAGCCCCGAAGATGGAGATCAAAAGGAGCAATATGATATTGGCCATATCATGTCACTATTTGATTGCATATGATGTTTATCATGTTTATACATCTTATTTGCTTAGAACGACGGTAGTAAATAAGATGATCCCTCATTAAAATTTCAAGAAAGTGTTTCCCCTAACTGTGCACCGTTGCGAAAGTTCGTCATTTCGAAGCACCACGTGATGATCGGGTGTGATAGATTCTTACGTTCACATACAACGGGTGTAAGCCAGATTTACACACGCAAAACACTTAGGTTGACTTGACGAGCCTAGCATGTATAGACATGGCCTCGGAACACAAGAGACCGAAAGGTCGAGCATGAATCGTATGGTAGATGCGATCAACATGAAGATGTTCACCGATGATGACTAGTCCGTCTCACGTGATGATCAGACACGGCTTAGTTGACTCGGATCATGTAATCACTTAGATGACTGGAGGGATGTCTATCTGAGTGGGAGTTCATAAGATGAACTTAATTATCCTGAACATAGTCAAAAGGTCTTCGCAAATTATGTCGTAGCTCGCGCTTCAGTTCTACTATTTAGATATGTTCCTAGAGAAAATTTAGTTGAAAGTTGATAGTAGCAATTATGCGGACTAGGTCCGTAGACTGAGGATTGTCCTCATTGCTTCATAGAAGGCTTATGTCCTTAATGAACCACTCAGTGTGCTGAACCTCGAACGTCGTTTGTGGATGTTGCGAACATCTGACATACACATTTTGATAACTACGTGATAGTTCAGTTAAATGGTTTAGAGTTGAGGCACCGAAGACGTGTTAAAACGTCGCGAAACATATGAGATGTTTCGAGGGCTGAAATTGGGATTTCAGGCTCGTGCCCACGTCAAGAGGTATAAGACCTCCGACGATTTTCTTAGCCTGCAAACTAAGGGAGAAAAGCTCAATTGTTGAGCTTGTGCTCAGATTGTCTGAGTACAACAATCGCTTGAATCAAGTGGGAGTTGATCTTCCAAATGAAATGGTGATAGTTCTCCGAAGTCATTACCACCAAGCTGCTAGAGCTTCGTGATGAACTATAATATATCAGGGACATATATGATGATCCTTGAGATATTCGCGATGTTTGACACCACAAAAGTAGAAATCAAGAAGGAGCATCAATTGTTGATGGTTGGTGAAACCACTAGTTTCAAGAAGGGCAAGGGCAAGAAGGGATACTTCATGAAACGGCAAATCAGCTGCTGCTCTAGTGAAGAAACCCAAGGTTGAACCCAAACCCGAGACTAAGTGCTTTTGTAATAAGGGGAACAACCACTGGAGCAGAATTACCCTAGATACTTGGTAGATGAGAAGGCTGGCAAGGTCGATAGAAGTATACTGGAAATACATTGTGTTAATGTGTACTTTACTAGTACTCCTAGTAGCACCAGGGTATTAGATACTGGTTCGGTTGCTAAGTGTTAGTAACTTGAAATAAAAGCTACAGAATAAACGGAGACTAGCTAAAGGTGAGCTGACGATATGTGTTGGAAGTGTTTCCGATGTTGATATGATCAATCATCGCACGCTCCCTCTACCATCGAGATTGGTGTTAAACCTAAATAATTGTTATTTGGTGTTTGCATTGAGCATAGACATGATTGGATTATGTCTATCGCAATACGGTTATTCATTTAAGGAGAGAGTAATGGTTACTCTGTTTATTTGAATAATACCTTCAATGGTCTTACACCTAAAATGAATGGTTTATTGAATCTCGATCGTAGTGATACACATGTTCATGCCAAAAGATAGTAATGATAGTACCACCTACTTGTGGCACTGCCACGTAAGTCATATCGGTATAAAACGCATGAAGAAGCTCCATGTTGATGGATCTTTGGGCTCACTCATTTTTGAAAAGTTTGAGGCATGTGAACCATGTCTATTGGCGTATATGCATGAAGAAACTCCATGCAAATGGACCGTTTGGACTCACTTGATTTTGAATCACTTGAGACATGCAAATCATACCACATGGGCAAGATGACTGAAAGCCTCGTTTTCAGTAAAATGGAACTAGAAAGCAACTTGTTGGAAGTAATACATTTTGATGTGTGCAGTCCAATGAGTGCTGAGGCATGTAGTGGATATCGTTATGTTCTTACTTCACAGATGATTTGAGTATATTTACTTGATGAATCACGAGTCTGAATTATTGAAAGGTTCAAGTAATTTCAGGGTGAAGTTGAAAGATCATCGTGACAAGAGGATAAAATATCTATGATATGATCATAGAGATGAATATCTGAATTACGAGTTTGGCATAGAATTAAGACATTGTGGAAATTGTTTCACAACTAATACAACCTGGAACACCATAGTGTGATGGTGTGTCCGAACATCATAACTGCACCCTATTGGATATGATGCATACCATGATGTCTCTTATCGAATTACCACGATAGTTTATGGGTTAGGCATTAGAGACAACCACATTCACTTTAAATAGGGCACCACGTAATTCCGATGAGATGACACCGTATGAACTATGGTTTAGAGAAACCTAAGCTGTCATTTCTTAAAAGTTTGGGGCTGCGACGCTTATGCGAAAAAGTTTCAGGCTGATAAGCTCGAACCCAAAGTGGATAAATGCATCTTCATAGGACACCCAAAACAGTTGGGTATACCTCCTGTCTCAGAACCGAAAGCAATAAGGGATTGTTTCTAGAATCGGGTCCTTTCTCGAGGAAAAGTTTCTCTCGAAAGAATTGAGTGGGAGGATGGTGGAGACTTGATGAGGTTATTGAACCTTCTCTTCAACTAGTGTGTGGCAGGGAACAGGAAGTTGTTCCTGTGGCACCTACAACAATTGAAGTGGAAGCTTATGATAGTGATCATGAAACTTCAGATCAAGTCACTACCAAACCTCGTGGGATGACAAGGATGCGTACTACTTCAGAGTGGTACGTGATCCTGTCTTGGAAGTCATGTTGCTAGACAACAATGAACCTACGAGCCATGGAGAAGCGATGGTGGGCCCGGATTCCGATAAATGTCTCGAGGCCATAAAATCCGAGATAGGATCCATGTATGAAAACAAAGTGTAGACTTTGGAAGAACTACTTGATGGTCGTAAGGCTGTTAGGTACATATGGATTTTAAAAGGAAGACGGACAATGATGGTAAGTATCACCATTAAGAAAGCTCGACTTGTCGTTAAGATGTTTTCCGACAAGTTTAAGGAGTTGACTACGATGAGACTTTCTCACTCGTAGCGATGCTAAGAGTCTGTTGGAATTATATTAGCGATTATTGCATTATTTATGAAATCTTGCAGATAGGATGTCAAAACATTGTTTCCTCGACGATTTTCTTGAGGAAAGGTTGTATGTGATACAACTGGAAGGTTTTGTCAATCCTGAAAGATGCTAATAAATATGCAAAGCTCCAGCAATCCTTCTAAGGACTGGAGTAAGCATCTCGGAGTTGGAATGTATGCTTTGATGAGATGATCAAAGATTTTGGGTTTATACAAAGTTTATGAGAAACTTGTATTTCCAAAGAAGTGAGTTGGAGCACTATAGAATTTCTGATGAGTATATGTTGTTGACATATTATGGATCAGAAATGATGTAGAATTTCTGGAAAGCATATAGGGTTATTTGGAAAGTGTTTTTCAATGGAAAGCCTGGATTAAGCTACTTGAACATTGAGCATCAAGATCTACAAGGATAGATCAAAACGCTTAATGGTACTTTCAAATGAGCACATACCTTGACATGATCTTGAAGGGGTTCAAGATGGATCAGTCAAAGAAGGAGTACTTGCCTGAGTTGTAAGGTATGAAGTTAAGACTTAAAGCTCGACCACGGCAGAAGAAAGAGAAAGGACGAATGTCGTCCCCTATGCTTTTGTCATAGGCTCTATACGGTATGCCATGCTGAGTACCGCACCTAATGTGTGCCTTGCCACATATCTGGCAAGAGGGTACAAAGGTAATCTAGGAGTAGATCACCAGATAGCGGTCTAAATTATCCTTAGAGGAATAAGGATATGTTTCTCAGTTATGGAGGTGATAAAGAGTTCGACGTAAAGAGTTACGTCGATGCAAGCTTGCATGCCTGCAGGTCGACTCTAGAGGATCCCCGGGTACCGAGCTCGAATTCGCCCTATAGTGAGTCGTATTACAATTCACTGGCCGTCGTTTTACAACGTCGTGACTGGGATCTACAAGATGACATAGAGATTTGCGAAGTACATACGGATCTGAAAGATTCAGACCCGTTGACTATAACATCTCTCACTAGCATAACATGATCAAACCCAGAACTCATCGAGTGTTAATAACATGGTAATGTGAACTAGATTATTGACTCTAGTAAACTCTTTGGGTGTTAGTCACATGGGGATGTGACCTTGAGTGTTAATCACATATCGATGTGAACTGGATTATTGACTCCAGTGCAAGTGGGAGACTGTTGGAAATATGCCCTAGAGGCAATAATAAATTAGTTATTATTATATTTCCTTGTTCATGATAATCGTTTATTATCCATGCTAGAATTGTATTGATAGGAAACTCAGATACATGTGTGGATACATAGACAACACCATGTCCCTAGTAAGCCTCTAGTTGACTAGCTCGTTGATCAATAGATGGTTACGGTTTCCTGACCATGGACATTGGATGTCATTGATAACGGGATCACATCATTAGGAGAATGATGTGATGGACAAAGACCCAATCCTAAGCCTAGCACAAGATCATGTAGTTCGTATGCTAAAGCTTTTCTAATGTCAAGTATCATTTCCTTAGACCATGAGATTGTGCAACTCCCGGATACCGTAGGAGTGCTTTGGGTGTGCCAAACGTCACAACGTAACTGGGTGGCTATAAAGGTACACTACAGGTATCTCCGAAAGTGTCTGTTGGGTTGGCACGAATCGAGACTGGGATTTGTCACTCCGTGTAAACGGAGAGGTATCTCTGGGCCCACTCGGTAGGACATCATCATAATGTGCACAATGTGATCAAGGAGTTGATCACGGGATGATGTGTTACGAAATGAGTAAAGAGACTTGCCGGTAACGAGATTGAACAAGGTATCGGGATACCGACGATCGAATCTCGGGCAAGTATCGTACCGCTAGACAAAGGGAATTGTATACGGGATTGATTAAGTCCTTGACATCGTGGTTCATCCGATGAGATCATCGTGGAACATGTGGGAGCCAACATGGGTATCCAGATCCCGCTGATGGTTATTGACCGGAGAGTCATCTCGATCATGTCTGCATGTCTCCTGAACCCGTAGGGTCTACACACTTAAGGTTCAGTGACGCTAGGGTTATAGAGATATTAGTATGCGGTAACCCGAAAGTTGTTCAGAGTCCCGGATGAGATCCCGGACGTCACGAGGAGTTCCGGAATGGTCCGGAGGTAAATATTTATATATGGGAAGTCTTGTTTTGGTCGCCGGAAAAGTTTCGCGCATTATCGGTATTGTACCGGGAGTGCTGAAAGGGGTCCAGGGGTCCACCAAGGGGGTCCACCTGCCCCGGGGGGCCACATGGGCTGTAGGGGTGTGTGCCTTGGCCTATATGGGCCAAGGGCACCAGCCCCAAGAGGCCCATGCGCTAAGAGATAAGGGAAAGGAAGAGTCCTAAAGGGGGAAGGCACCTCCTAGGTGCCTTGGGGAGGATGGACTCCTCCCTGGCCGCACCCTTCCTTGGAGGAAGGGCCAAGGCTGCGCCCCCCCTCTCCCTTGGCCCTATATATAGTGGGGGGAAGGGAGGGCAGCAACACCTAAGCCCTGGCGCCTCCCTCTCCCTCCCATGACACATGTCCCTCCTCCCGCAGCGCTTGGTGAAGCCCTGTTGGAATCCCGCTACTTCCACCACCACGCCGTCGTGCTGCTGGATCTCCATCAACCTCTCCTCCCCTCTTGCTGGATCAAGAAGGAGGAGACGTCGCTGCTCCATACGTGTGTTGAACGCGGAGGTGCCGTCCGTTCGGCGCTAGGATCATCGGTGATTTGGATCACGACGAGTACGACTCCATCAACCCCGTTCTCTTGAACGCTTCCGCGTGCGATCTACAAGGGTATGTAGATCCACTCCTCCCTCGTTGCTAGATGACTCCATAGATTGATCTTGGTGACACGTAGGAAAATTTTGAATTATTGCTACGTTCCCCAACACCGCCTGCCGTAAGTTTTTTCTTCTTTTCTTCCTTTTTGTAGCCGGCCTCATGATAGCCGACCTCTGATCTGTTGGTTTGCCTTTAGCAGAACCCTCTTCTTCCGTCAACGGCCGGGGCCGCAGGGGTAGAGCGCCAACTCCTCCCCGACCGCACGGTGGACGACGCCGACGATCCGGACCTGGGAGCGGCCGCCATGGAAGATGCCATCGTGGGGGAAGGCGACGAGGCCGGAGGCGCGGCGCTCGGGGCCGGCTTCGAAGACTGACCGGACGACGATGAGGTCGAAGCCGCCCCACACCGCCAACCGGCGCTTGATCATCAAGGCACGGGCCCGTCTGCCGCGCCGGCTGCCCGTGGCAGCGCGCAGAAGCGCCGGGCCGCGTCGACCTTCTTCGGCAGCCGGCCGAAGAAATCCAAGGCTTCTACGGCGGCGACCGAGCGGGATGAGGCGGCCGTGAAGGCGGCCCGCTTCCGCAAGGCGGTGAAACAGCCGCAGGCGATCTCGGCGTAAGTCGTCGAATGTCTTGTATATATATATATATTTTTTGTTGTTCTTTTCGACCGAAGCTCTTCTAAACCTTTCTTTGCTCGCCGGACAGGGCACCGCTTTCCCTTGAGCAGGGTCCTGGCGGCTCCGTAGTCGAGCCGACTGGAGGGTCTTCAGGCTCCCATCGCGTGGATCCCCGCACCGACCTTAGGGAGGCCACGGAGCGGAACGCATGGGAGGCGCGGGAGGAGCGGGAGGCGGCAGAGCGAAGGACCGCCCAGGTGACGAAGGAGCAGGCCGACGCGGCGGCCAAGGCCCGGGAGGAGGCAGCAGCCGCGGAGACGGAGGCGGAGGCCTCGCACAACCAGCCTCCGCTGCTCGTCGTTCCCCTCCGCGCCGTGGCCCCCGACATCCCCGTGCCCCGTCGGAGGAGGTCGACCAAGACCCGCCGGTGATGGAGGGGAGGGAGGACCACGTGATCTTCGTGGAGGGGGCGCCGCAGACGGCGCCGACTGGAGCGGGCCAAAGCGGCCAATCAGCTGCGGCGCCAGAACAGCCGGTCGGGGGCGAGCCGGAGGCAGGGGCCGGCCTCGAGGTGCAGCCGGCATTGCACCGGCGCGCAGGGGGTGGCGCCTCCGTGCCGGAACTGCACCGAGCTGCGGGCGCCAGCCAGACGACGGAGGCCCTGGAGGCGGCCAGCGCCAGCACGTCCGAGTGGACTCCCAGCGGGGGGACGGGCGAGCTGAACGCGGCGGCCCAGGAGGTCCGGAACCGGCTTCAAGCTCAGGCCGCCTCGCTGCAGCGATACACCCAAGAGTTCCTTGCGACACGGGCCGTCATCCGGGTGAGTCTTCTGGCCTTGGTTATTTTGCTCTTTTGATTTCTCCCGTGGGGGCGCGTCAGCGCACCCACTGGGTGTAGTCCCCGAGTTCCGAGTCGGTTGCTGCGCAGGCGGCTTGGAACTTACTAGGTCCTGACAACTTAACTTATCCTCGCCTCCTGTATAATCTTCCAGGAGTATCATAACCTCCGCGCTGCCACCTTCAAGTCCCAGGCTCAGGAGCTGAGCCGGAGAACCGAGGACCTGACCAGTAGCTGGAGTGCGTGCTTTGTTTCGTTCATCTTCGGTGGGGGCGCGTCAGCGCACCCACTGGGTGTAGTCCCCGAGATTCGGGCCGACTGCTGAGCAGCCGTGTCGGATCTTCCTTGACGACTTCTTCCTTATTAATTTTTCCTTTGTCTTCATGCTTGCAGGAGCCAATGCCGACTTGAGGGGGCAGCTCAGCGGGGCCCAGGCCGCCCTTCGCGCCAAGGAAGCCGAGTACAACGCCTTGGTCCTGGAGCGTGACTGCCTGGCCAAGAAGTTGGCCGACCAGGAGGAGAGCCACAAGGCGGCCCTGAAGAAGGCGCAGGACAGCGAGGACGCCCTGAAGGCCGAGTTCGAGACCGAAGCGGCGGGCTGGGCTGAGGCGAAGCAGGCACTGAGCGAGGGCTTCGGTCGTATCGAGGATCTAATCGATGGTAAGCCGCCTTCTTCACTCCTTGCTTGCCCCTTGATCCCTGACTTGTGTTCTGACTTGTGCTGCTTTTTGTTCTCTGTGCAGACTACTTTCCCGGCTACTCCGTCTTCTCCACCCAAACCATCGAGGCCCATCGCGAGGCGCGCCGGCAGGCGGGGGCTGAAATCGCGCCGGACGCGAACCGGACGCTTGAGGAGCAACTCTTGGCGGTCCAAGCCCGGCTGCAGCCGGCTCACCATATGCTCCGCCGCCTCTAGCGCGCTGGGGCGCAGGTGTTGGCCGCCCTCTGGCCAAGCGAGACGATTCCCCGCACCCCGAGTCGGACTACCGACTGGCTGGAGGTTGCGGTTGGCCGCTTCGAGGCCTGGAAGGCATCGGCAGCCCGACTTGGAGCTGGGCGGGCGCTGGAGTTCGTCCGAGCCTGGTATCTGGGGCTGAACCTGGACCAGCTGCGCACCTGGTGGCTGGAGGCCGATGAAGAGATGGGGGAGGTGCGGCCAGCTATCGCTCAACGCGCTTCGACGATCGCCGAGTGCACTGACATCAGCGTCTTCGCTCCTGAAATTAATGACGACGGCGTTGCCCAGCCGGAGGAGTGGTTCGGGCTGGACCCGGCAGCGGGTGAGGACTCGGCAGAGGAGATCGCCTCCAGCGACGAAGGCAAAGACAACGAAGGAGAGGAAGGCGAAGACGTTGAGCCGGCCGGTGAAGCGGCCAGCCAGCCTCAGCCTGATCGTGCCTCCAGCAACGAGGCGCGTGCTAGCGCGCCCTCTGCGGGAGGCGGTGATCATGCCGAGGTTCGCCAGCCGGCCACTCCTCCAGTCGGCATTGCCGTCTCCACCGACCTACCCGACTCGCCAGTCGCTCCCTTGGCTTAATCTGCCGTCCTTGTTTTTTCCTGCTTGTTGCCTTTTGAACAATTTTATTAAACTTGCACAGTTCCACCCACTGGGGGTGTATTCGAACTATGTTGAATGCTGGCCTTTTGAAGGTCTTTTATGTAAATATTATTGTGTGCGTGTTTGGTTTCCATTCGTGTATGCTTTTTATCCTTAGGATGTTTTCTTTGCCGCCTTCCCCTTTTGGGAAGGCAAGTACTCGAGCTTTCTTAGATTAAAGCGAGGTGAATGGAAGCCGGCCAGCCGGCTACTCTGGTAGTCGGTCCGTGGTGGGAGAAAAACCGGCTTTTGTTATATTAGTCCGTTAGTCCCTAGCTGTTTTTCGTGTGGGCGTCCTTTCCTGCCTTTAACTCTTGCCAGCCGGACAGCCGGTTCTTCGATCTGCGACTTTTGGCAAGAGAAGGCTTGGGAGCCGGCACACTACTTGTCTGACCGCAGGTAGGACTTCTAATATAACTCCAGGCGGCCAGTCCCCGGGCCGACTAGTCGAACCCGGTGCCGGACGGAAAAAGTGAATGTAATGACAAGGTCATAAGCATGATACTCTTCATTCATAGATAAAAGATGGCAGTCCCCGAGCTCTCCTTGGGGGGCCTATTGTCTCGTACTTAGTACAAAAGTTAGCGTGATACATACTGCATTTCAACTGTAAAATCTTCGGAGGAGGTTGGCGTTCCATGGTCGTTCTGACTCCTTGCCGGAGTCGTCTCTCTTTCATGCCTTCGGCTTCTGCGCGTCGATCAGGTAGTAGGAGTCGTAGCCTAAAGCTCTGCTGATGACGAAGGGGCCCTCCCAAGGGGCTGAGAGCTTGTGTTGGCCGGCTGTTCACTGGATTAGCCAGAGCACAAGATCGCCCTCTTGGAAGGATCTTGGCTTGACCTTCCGGCTGTGGTAGCGGCGCAGGCCCTACTGATAGATGGCGGACTGGCTGAGGGCTAATAGCCGGCCTTCTTCCAGCAGGTCGACGCCGTCTTCTCATGCTTCCTTGGCCTCCGCTTCTGTGTACATGGTTACCCGAGGCGAGTCGAACTCGATGTCAGTTGGGATGACCGCCTCGGCACCATACACGAGGAAGAAAGGAGTGAAGCCGGTTGACTTGTTCGGGGTAGTGCGCAGACTCCAGAGGACGGCCGGCAGCTCATCGAGCCAACAGCCGGCTGAACACTCCAGTGGTACGACCAGTCGGGGCTTGATGCCGGAAAGGATGAGGCCGTTGGCTCGCTCGACCTGGCCGTTTCACTGCGGGTGGGAAACGGACGCTAAGTCCAACCGGATGCCTTGCGTCACGCAGAAACGTGCCAAGGCTCCCTTGGCGAAATTCATGCCATTGTCGGTGATGATGCTGTGTGGCATGCCGTACCGAGTTGTTATATCTGCGATAAATGTCACGGCAGTCGGCCCATTCAGCTTCTTGATCGGCTTTGCCTCAATCCATTTGGTGAATTTGTCCACGGCGACAAGCAGATGTGTCATGCCGCCGCGCGCTGTCTTGAATGGGCCCACCATGTCCAGTCCCCAAACGGCGAAGGGCCAAGTGAGGGGAATGGTCTTGAGTGCTGAAGCTGGCATGTGTTGCTTGGAGCTGAATTGTTGGCATCCTTTGCAATGTTTAACTAACCCCTTGGCGTCACCCAAAGCAGTCGGCCAAAAGAAACCATGGCAGAAGGCTTTGGCGACGAGTGATCTTGAGGCCGCATGGTGGCCGCATTCTCCTTGGTGGATGTCTCTGAGGATTGCAATGCCCTTCTCTTGCTCGACGCATCGCTGGAGGACTCCAGTGACACTGCGCTTGACGAGCTCTCTGTTGACGATTGTGTATGCTCCGGCTCGGCGTTGGACTTGTCTTGCCTCTGTTTCGTCAGCCGGCAGATCTTGGTTTATTAGGAAGTTGAGGATAGACTGAGCCCATGATGGAGCTGCGACTTCTTCTATTGCCAATGCGGCTACTGCGACCAGGGCGGGCGGGCTGGGTGGTGAAATGCTGGAGTCGGCCGCCGCCTGTTGTGTTGGTGCAGTCTCCGGGCCGACTACCGCAGTCCCCGAGCCGGGTGTGGCAGTCCCCGGGTCGGGCGTAACTACAGAAGTCCCCGAGCCGCCTGCTGATGTCCCCTAGCCAACTATCGAAGTCCCCGGGTCACCTTCTTGGTTCTTCGAGCCGGGCCCGGCTGTATTGGGGTCAGGCGGTACGAAGATGGAATCGGACTCTGGAGACGGCTTGATAGACGGCTTGAGGAGGCGTTGTAGAGAGACACTGGTTGGTATTGCTTGCCGAGTGGAGCCTATTCAAGCCAGGGCATCAGCTGGCTCGTTGTCGGCTCGCGGTACGTGGAGGAACTCGCATCCTTCAAAATACCCACTGATCTGCTAAACGAGGAAGCGGTAGCTTGCCATATTTGCGTCCTTGGCATCCCAGTCGCCGGATGATTGCTGGACCACCAAGTCCGAGTCGCCATAACATAGGATCCGGTGAATGCCGAGCTCTTTGGCAAGCCGGAGCCCGTGTATGAGTGCCTCGTACTCGATCACATTGTTGGAGGCGGCAAAGTGAATTTGCAGCGTGTATCTGAGCTTGTCACCTTTAGGAGAGGTGAGGACGACGCCGGCTCCCAAGCCGGTGCGCATCTTGGACCCATCGAAGTGCATGCGCCAATGAGTGGAGTCGGGAGCTGGCGGTAGGTACTGGGTCTCGGCCCAGTCGACGAGGAAGTTAGCCAATGCTTGGGACTTGATGGCGGTGCGAGGCTGGTAGAATATCGTGTAAGGGGCCAGCTCGATGGCCCATTTCGCCACCCAGCCGGATGCATCCCGGCTGCCTATGATCTCAGCCAGCGGGGCGGTGCATACGACCGTGATGGGATGCTCTTGGAAGTAGGGCTTCAGCTTCTTGGCGACGAAGTACACGCCATAGCACATCTTCTGGTAGTGCGGGTAGTTCTGCTTTGAGGTAGACAGCACCTCGCTCAAATAGTACACCGGCCTCTGGACCGTCTGGGCTTGGTCCTCTTCTGGGCGTTGGACTACGATGACGGTGCTGACCACCCGGCTGGTTGCGGCAATGTAGAGGAGCATGGGCTCTTTCTCAGTCGGCGCCGCCAGGACAGGCGGCGTGGCCAGCATCTTCTTCAGCTCGTGAAAAGCTTGGTCGGCTTGGTCATTCCACTCGAAGTGAGTGGTCTTCTTCCTGAGGCGGTAGAGGGGGAGAGCTTTCTCTCCGAGCCGGCTGATGAAGCGGTTCAGGGAGGCCTGAAAGTGCGTTATATCGACTAGAGGGGGGGTGAATAGGCGATTTTTATGAAAGTCTTCAAAACGTGGAAGTTATGAAGACAAACGATAGAAATAAACCTATTACCCTACAGCGGAAGGTAGACTACACTAGGCAAGCCATAGGCAAGTATTCAATAGAGTGAAAGCACAATGACTAATAGCAGCAATGTAGTAAGGATCAGGTAGGAAGATATTGTGAAGCCACACAGAACACGCAGTCACTCAGTGAAGACAAAAGATAGTGCGAACATACAATGACTTCACAAGGAGTAACAGTAAGTAAAGGGAAGGGAAGATGAAACCAGTGACTCGCTGAAGACAATGATTTGTTGGACCAGTTCTAGTTGCTGTGACAACTGTACGTCTGGTTAGGGCGGCTAGGTATTTAAACCTTAGGACACACAGTCCCGGACACCCAGTCCTGAACACGCAGCTCAGGACACCCAGTCCTCACCGTATTCCCCTTGAGCTAAGGTCACACAGACCTCGCCCAATCACTCTGGTAAGTCTTCAAGGTAGACTCCCAAACCTTCACATACTTCGTTCACCGGCAATCCACAATGTCTCTTGGATGCTCAGGACGCGACGCCTAACTGGCTGGAGGATGCACAGTCCTCAAGTGTAATAAGTCTTCAGATCACACATACAAGAAGACTTAAGTGATGCCTAATTCTCTTTGGCTCTGGGTGGTTAGGGCTTTATCCTCGCAAGGAATTCTCTCTCAAAGGCTTCGAGGTGGGTTGCTCTCAAACGACAAAATCCATACTCTGAATCTGAGCAGCCAACCGTTTATGGTTGTAGGGGGTGGGCTATTTATAGCCACTTGGCAACCTGACCTGATTTGTCCGAAATGACCTTGGGTCACTAAGGAACTGACACGTGTTCCAACGGTCAGATTTCAAACTCACATGGCAACTTTACTTGGGCTACAAGCAAAGCTGACTTGCCCGACTCTGGACAAGATTCGCTCTCAAAGTCTTCACTCGAAGACATAGGTTTTGTTTAAGCATCACTTCAGTCATTCTGACTGGTTCTCTTGGACCCCACTTAACAGTACGGTGGTTCCTATGACTCAACATAGAAGAAGGAGAACTACGAAAGATCTAAGTCTTCGAGCTCCATAGGCTTCATGTGGTGTCTTCTCTTGTCATAGTCTTCAATGTGAATATCTTCATTATCTTCATATACCACCTTTGACTTCAATGTCTTCATACATTTTTAGGGGTCATCTCTGGTAGGAAAACCGAATCAATGAGGGACTTCTACCTGTGTTATCCTGCAATTCTCACAAACACATTAGTCCCTCAACTAGGTTTGTCGTCAATACTCCAAAACCAACTAGGGGTGGCACTAGATGCACTTACAATCTCCCCCTTTTTGGTGATTGATGAAAAACTAGTTGAAGTTTTCAACGGGGAATAATCTGTGAAATTGTAAAGGATAAGGAATTTCTTCATAAGTTGCAAGGGCTCCCCCTGAAGATGTGCATATAAGTTAATTTGCTTTTGGAATGCAAATGCACATGGCAGGTTGTACTTTGTGGAGATCCACTTCAACTTATGATGACAATCCACTATGCATGTGAAAAGTATATGAAGAATAATACATGCATAATGGAAAATGGACGTCTGCAGAATGATCTAAGTGTGGAATTTATCGTCACACATGCGGAATTTATCATCGCAACACAAGGTGGAAGATAAGTAGCAGACGACCATCGAGTTTAAGTGTTACAACTCAAAGAACCAAATGTAGCAAAACGAGAGTTGTAAGCACAAAGCAAAATATAAAGTACCCGCCCATATGGACCCGCTTGAAGACTATCAACCTCATATGCTTCTCCCCCTTTTGTTAGTAAGGACCAAAAAGGTTTGAAGACATAGAGCATCTACTCGTTCCCATGAGGAGTAGGTGAAGCAGCAGGGTCGTTGGTGGTGTTTGGCGGTGCTGAAGAACTTGGAGCAGAGTCGAAGCGTGCTGAAGGAGGTGGCGGTGAAGTAGCATCGTCTTCATCCTCGATCACTCTGGCATTCACAGTTGCAGCAGAGGAAGAGAACTCAGAGTCTTCAAGGGATGGAGTTCGTCGCAGCACTGCCCTTCGAGGAGGTGTGGATTCAAACTTGAAGCGCTCAGTGAAGCCATCCTCTTGAAGATCATCTTCAGAACACATCAGCGTTAGCCCTTTCCATGTGCGGCGAGAGGTTTCATGGGCAACAAAAGCATTCTTGGTGGCAAGATTGCGAATGCGATTAACATCCACCAAGAGGCTTTGCATCTGACGCTTCAGCCAGTCATGTTGCCTATCCTGTTTCTGATGAAGAGCCACAAGAAGCTCTCGGTCATTGAGAACATGAGTGCGCTTCTTGGGTCGTGGAGCAGTTGTACTGTCAGTGGCTTCAGTGAGAGCAGGATGCGGTGCACGTGTAGTGCCAGCCAAAGGATACACACGAGCGACTGCTCCAACTCCTTCAATGTTCTGAGAAAAACTCTGATGCTCTGCATTCTGAAGACTTAGAGGTTCCTTGGCAGGCTCAGGATAGATGGCTTCAATAGACATATCCACATCAGGCAAAAAGATCCGATGGTTGTGGGCCGAGGGCTGATATGAGATAGCGGAGTGAAGTTTGATCAGCCGCATCACCCAAGGGGCGTAGAACTTCAAACCAAACAGATCAGAGCCAGATGCAGCAAGTTGGTGAATGAAGAAATCCTGTGTATTGAAGCATTTTCCATGAAGAATGTAGAAGACCAAAGTCTTCATTGCACCTTCCAGCTTGTCATGGTGAGAATGTCCTTTGATTGGCCAGAGAGTTCGCCTTATGATGTGATAAATGGTTCTTGGCAGATACTCAAGGTCTTCAACAAAGAACTCCGTGGGATAAGCAGCATCTTGGGGCAATGGCTTCATCATACTGAGCATCTGACTCATATTAGGTTCAGTCTTCTGAAAGATGCTCTCAATAGCTTCACTATGAAGCTGACAGCCATGCTCGTAGAGATCGCCAGGAGTGGGCAAACCAGTGAGCTCAATGATGTCAAAGGCTTTGGCTTCGTGATGAACGTTTCCTGTCATCCACTCCAGGACCCAAGTCTTTGGATCTCTGCTATACCCGCGGATGTGAAGTGTGGCATAGAATTGGAGTAGCAACTCTTCATTCCAATGCTCTTGGTTAGTGACGAACGGCAGCAGTCCAACCACTTTGAAGCAATCTAGAGCTTCTTCCAGACAGGGCAGACTAGCTATTGCTTCAATGTCAAGGCGCTTGTGTGGGAAGATGCGACCTTGTTTGTAAAGAACGCATGAGTAATAGCTTCACTGCGGATAACTCCAGAACCGATCAGATGATATTCTTTCCCTGGAGTAGGGGTTCCTGGAGCTGTTGAAGAATGTGTTGTCTGCTCTGAAGCCATTGATATTGAAGGAGCCAGGTGCTGATGCAGGACCTGGGAACCTTGGCAATCTTGGGATTGGCTTCTGTACCTGAGGCCTGTGCTCAACATGATAGTCGAACTGGGGACCGGCAGCAGACGCAGGAACAGAAGCGGCGGGATCTGTGGCTTCGCTGTCTTCTGGTGCTTTTGTTGGTGAGGGCTCCACATTAGCTTCAGCCATGACAGCGTCAGTGGCTTCAGTGGTGTTGGTGGTGGCAGCCTCAAGATGTTCATGGACATCTTCTTGGTGGGACAGGGGAGTAGCAGCTTGTGGCACTTCTTCTTCATCAGCTGATGCAGCCGGAATGTCTTCAGCAGATTCAGCTTCAGATGCAGAGACTGGAGGCCTTGGTCCTTTGCGAAGCCTGCGCAACGCAGGCGACGCCTGTGTAGTTGGAGTTGGCTGGGCCTCAAAGTCTTCTTCCTCTTGTGGGTGATCAGCCCATGAAGCATCCTGAGCGATTGGCGTCAGAGGACAACCAATGCTGAGGAGTTCGCTGTGCTCGAGCTGAGGAAGGACTGCACCATCTTCTACACGGTCATGGTGACCAATGTCTTCAGCAACGATGGGATCAGCTGCTGGAAAGTCTTCAGCTTCATGAGCCTCTGTGAAAGCAGGCTCATGGACAGTCAGTTGACGTTCTTGTGGATCGGCGTCAGGGTAAACCATGGAAATGGGTTCAACAATTAAGGGCTCTGTGTGAGCAGCCCGTTCCTTCTTGGTCTTTCTTTTCTTCTTGGCGGGGGCAGTAGCAGAGGCTTCAGGATGTTTTCTCTTCCTTGCTTCAGCCTCAGCAGTCCTGGTATTCTTCAGTTCTGAAGCGGTTGACCTGGCCTTTGGCTTCGAGCCAGTCATTCTAGTTGGGAAGACAATGGGATCTGCTTCCTGCCTTGGTGCGTCGGGTTCAGCCGTAGCGGGCTTCTTCTTCTTCTTTGCGGCCATCCTGTGGTCAATGCCAGGATGCCCAAGGGCCTTGCGCTTCTCAGCCTCATTGTAGGCCTGCACACATTTGTCAGCCAGAACCTTCATGCGCTCACGAGAACCTTGAGCTTCTGCATGTTTCTTGAGAAAGGCTTCCTTGAGCTCGTGCAGCATAATCTTGAAGTTCTTCACCTCTTGCACGCTGAGCTTGGCCATATGCTTCTTGAACTAAGATTTCTCAAAGTCAATCTTCTGCTTCAGTTCAACAATGCTCTGGGCGATAGCTAACTCTGAAGCAATGGCGCCATGGAAGGCGACACTGAGGCCAATGGGTAGTTGGAGATCTTCGAAGCTGATGTTTGGCGTGTCAAACCACTCGTCAATGAAGTTGTGGATGATGGTTACATCAAAGAGAGGCAGATCATTGAAGATTTCTGCTTCTTCTTTGCTCTTGATGAGTTGCTCAAGAGCGTCATCTGCAAGATCTTCATCACTTGACAGATCAATGGCATCATTGCGCAGAATGGCAACAGCTGTTAGCTCTTGGCCGGTGTGTGGCAGAGGCATCTTGACCTTCTGGGGCTTGGAGATGCGTGATAAATCTTCGGATTGCACACTGTCTTCAGGAGGTGCAGTTGCCAGTGGCTTCGCCCGTGAGATTTTTGGTGAAGGGGCAGGCTTTGAAGCTTTAGGCTTCTTCAACTTCTTTGGCTTCGGTGCTGCAGGCGCTTCATCTGATTCAGCGTCAGCTGCAGTCTCATTCATTGTAGTCCCTTGAACCAAGATATGGGTGATGAGGCCTTCAAGGTTGTAGAAAGGACCGACGACATTGGGTTCTGCATCACGTGTGCCGTCAGCCCTTGGAGCTGAGGGACCAGGGTTGAAGTCTAGTCCCAATGTCTTCTTGTTTTTCTTTGCTGAGTTCTGGGCAAACTGGAAGTTGCGCTTGAACAGAATGTCGTCACGACACCATAGTAGTGACGATGAGTGTGCATCAACAGGCTGTGGCCCACGGACCATGCAGGGATAGAAGCCTTGTTCCATGGCTTCATCTCTGGACCTGGGTTGAAGATTCTTGTGTAGGATGTCTCCCCACGGTCTCTTGATGGCATTTTTCTCAGCATATTCTTGGGTTACAAATCGGTATTTGAACCATTATTCTGCCCAATATCTTCGAATCCATTGGATTCGGGTCTTGCACTGATTGTAATCCTCTTCAGGATCTGTCTTGTACAGTTCTGAGAGGTCATCTGGCAGATCTCTAGATGTTTCTCCACGACGCTTTCTGCCATCCTTACTTGCTGATTTCTCTGAAGCCATGAACTTTAAACTGAAAGGCTTCAACACGTTCAAAGGCTTCAAAGCTTTTCGCTTGCTGGACAAACAGGAACTTGCTTCGGGAGAATTTATATGATGTTGTAAGAATTCTGCAAATGAATGCAGACTATGAGAACCAAGGGATTCTCCCACGGACATGTACCTGTGACAGCAGTAAGGTGCGAGGGAAGGGGAAGAGGTCATATGCATTCTCAGAAGATTTTGAATATAAATCAGTTTATAAGACATTGACCTCATCGTGCGAAGACATTCACTCATAGACAAGGAGTTGGTTCCAGATTTGCACGAATCCAGAGATCAGTACAAGTGAGGAATCTAACTACTTTGTGAAGCATAAGTGAATATACTAGGCATGTTATGAGATGTAGTATGAGAGAGATCTAACTTGTGTGAATAGAAGCTGCTTGTGGTAGAAAGTGACAAAGCCATAGGATCAACAGTGCCGTAAAAAGGAAGTTTTATTTACCACACTAAGAACTGCTAGACGGAGTGGAAGATGAGGCCGAGCAGTTCGATCTTCCGTGCCCTAACTTGGCGATGGAGGACACCTACGGCGACGGCGGAGAGGACGATGTCCGCGGTCGGCGTGAAGACGGCGTCGGAGAGGTTGCGGCAGCGAAGCGCTTCGTCGCCGGCGTCGTTGAGGGCTAGCGGTGGCGCTAGGGTTCGTGCGAGAGTGGAAGAAGAGATAATGACTGCCGTGAAGTGTGTATTTATAGGTACAGGGGCGGCACTGTGTTATTACACAGATGCCCCTGGCGATTCGCATCTGAGGAACACGTGGCCATTGTGCGGAATTTTGGGGTTTGTTCCACGTCCCACGCACGCCTGGATTGTCGGGTGGTCGTTCCCACCTCTCCGATTTTCATGTGGAGGAATGAGCATTGAAAACGGACTTAATGGTTGTCTCTGTATCTTCTGCTGACAAGGACGCAAAGAAGACATTCGACAGTTTCAATAGAATGCATATGATTTGGAGAGATAGAATTTGAGATAGAAAGCATAGAGAGGTTAGGGTCCGATCACATTCACTTAGTTCAAAAGATTCAACAAGAAGACATAGCTATAAGTGAATGCTGTAGAGGACAGAACACTAGTATATATATAATCAACATAGTGAAGATAATCATGAAGACATGTTGAGATTGAAGCCAAACCAAATGGGAAGACATAGCAAGGTAACGCCATGAGTGAAACACTTCAAAATAGAACATTTGGTGGTGGCGTTACCCACCGTATAGGAAGTATTAGACCCAGACATGGCGCACAATTATCGTGGCGCTCCAAAGTCAAATTCCACATTAATGTATTCACACTTAGAATGTATGTCTTCATTGATTGAAGATACACTTTACTTCGTGTGTTGCACATCTAAGTCATCAATATGCATAAGGGTTAGGATGTGTGCCTGATCATAGGACATTTGAGGATTCCAGGATATTCAGCTCACACCGTAACTTGCAAAATCTCTTCTCATCCAAGGGCTTGGTGAAGATATCTGCCAATTGCTCTTCAGTGTTGACGTGTATGATATCAATATCTTCCTTCACAACATGATCTCTGAGAAAGTTATGACGAATTTCAATGTGCTTTGTCTTCGAGTGCTGAACTGGGTTGTTGGCAATCTTGATGGCGCTTTCATTGTCGCAGTAGAGTGGCACTTGCTTCAGATGAATGCCATAGTCTTTGAGCGTTTGCTTCATCCATAGAAGCTGAGCGCAGCAAGATCCAGCAACAATGTATTCAGATTCAGCAGTGGAGAGAGATACACAGTTCTGCTTCTTTGAAGACCAACATACAAGTGATCGTCCCAGAAAGTGACATGTGCCTGATGTAGACTTGCGATCAACTTTGTCACCAGCATAATCAGCATCCGGAATCCAACCAGATCAAACTCTGAGCCCTTTGGATACCATAATCCTAGAGTTGGGGTGTGAGCCAAATATCGAAGAATTCGCTTCACAGCTAAGTGATGCGACTCCTTTGGTGCTGCTTGAAATCGAGCACACATGCAAACACTAAGCATAATATCTGGCCTAGATGCACATAGATAAAGTAAAGAACCAATCATGGAGCGGTATACCTTTTGATCGAACTCTTTACCATTGTCGTCAGGACCCATTAGCTTGATTGATTCACTGGATGGAACTTCATCTAGCACATTTGGCAGTTGCTCTCTTTGTGAACCGTTGGTCTCATCGAATCGCACATCCACTGTTTCAACCACTTTGTAATGAAAGAGATTGAAGACTCTGAAGGAGTGCGAATCCTTTCCATATCCAAGCATAAAACCCTCATGTGCTTTTGGTGCAAACTTTGAGGTGTGATGTGGGTCCTTGATCTAGCACCTGGTGCCAAATACTCTGAAGTAACTGACATTTGGCTTTTTGCCAGTAAGGAGCTCATAAGATCTCTTGTTCAGAAGCTTGTGAAGATAAACACGATTGATTGTATGGCATGTAGTATCAATGGCTTTAGGCCAGAATTTTCTTGGAGTCTTGTATTCATGTAGCATCGTTCTGGCCATCTCAATGAGTGTTCTGTTCTTGCGTTCGACGACCCCATTTTGCTGTGGCGTGTATGGGGCTGAGAATTCATGTGTGATGCCCAAGGTATCAAGATATGTATCAAGGCTAGTGTTCTTGAATTCAGTGCCATTGTCACTTCTGATATGCTTTATCTTGGCGCCATAGTTGTTCATTGCTCGATTGGCGAAGCGTCTGAAGACATCCTGCACTTCAGTCTTGTAAAGGATTATGTGCACCCAAGTATATCTAGAATAATAATCAACAATGAAAAAGCCATAGAGACAAGCAGTAGTAGTAAGAGTTGAGTAATGAGTGGGACCGAAAAGATCCATGTGAAGCAGTTTGAAGGGTCGAGTAGTGGTCATGATTGTCTTTGAGGGATGTTTGGCCCTCGTCATCTTTCTTGCCTCACAGGCACCGCATAAGTGATCTTTCTTGAACTTGACACCCTCGATGCCTATGACATGCTTCTTCTTTGCCAGGGTGTGGAGGTTCCTCATGCCAGCATGCCCAAGCCTCCGATGCCAGAGCCAGCATTCTGAAGCTTTTGCTAGAAGACATACGGCAAGCTGTGGTCCTGCTGAGAAATCTACCACGTACAAATCATCTTTTCGATACCCTTCAAATACTAGAGACTTGTCAGATTCCATTAGAACAAGGCAACGATATTTTCCAAATATTACGATCATGTTTAAATCGCAAAGCATTGAGACAGACATTAAGTTGAAGCCAAGGGATTCAACAAGCATGACTTTATCCATGTGTTGATCCCTTGAGATTGCAACTCTACCTAGGCCCAATACCTTACTTTTACCAGTGTCAGCAAATGTGATGTGGCTCTTGTCGGATGGACGTAAGGTTGAGTCCATAAGAAGGCTTCTTTTGCCAGTCATGTGATTTGTACACCCATTATCAATAATCCATTCTGAAGACGCTGGTGTCGTACCCTACAGTGCAGTTAGGGGGATAGGCTTCACGAAGAGCATTGTGAAGCAAAAACATTTGACAAACCAGTGGGTTATGAAAGCTTAGATCCAGATTAGGACTAATAGGGAGAGTCGCAAGCGATTCAGGAACGAAGTACATAGTAAGACCATTCGGGAATTTGATCTTGCGCCCTACAAGATGTTTAAGATCCCCAGCAATAGCGTCAGACGATTTTGGTTTTCTGCTGGAGACCTTTCCCTGCAAAAGAGAGTTAAGCTTTCTTAGCCACCCACATCTTCAAGGGTGACTTAGAAGCAATAAGTCTAAGTGCAGCATCTGAGAACTTTGGCTTTGGATCCCTAGCAAACAGTCTTGCAGGCGGACAATAGTACTCATAAGAATAAGTAGAATAGTTCTTGGTCTTATGAACATGGCGGTTTGATGAACCGCTCTCATATTCATATGCCTGAGTATGGTTTCCCTGCAAAACATTTGCGTTAGTGCGACTCAGGTGAGTCCTCTGTCTGTATGAAGCCTTTGGACCGTATGAAGCCTTTGGTCTGAGGTTTGTCTTCTTCAGGTGAGGTGTCATGATGACATTCACAGGAAGATTCTCCAGACACCTTTTCGGAACCCAGATCTTCTTCATAGGCGGTCCATTCCTGCAGTTAGTACCAATGTACCTAGCAAACACTTCACCATTCTGATTCTTAAACAGTTTATAGTTTGCATCAAGGGATTCATAAATGATAATGGGGTTAGCACAAGTGAAGCCAGATAGATTGGATGGATCTGCTGAAGGTTCCTTTGCAGCAACCCACGTGGTTTTGGGGTACTGCTCAGGTTTCCAGTAAGAGCCATCAGCATTCATTTTCCTTACGAAACCAACACCCTCTTTCCTCGGGTTTCGGTTCAGAATCTACTTTTTGAGGACATCACATAGTGTCTGATGCCCTTTAAGACTTTTGTACATCCCTGTTTCAAGAAATGTCTTCAACCTAGCATTCTCATCAGCAATAGCAGTGGTATCCTCAGCAGAGGGGTTAGTTACCACTTCAACAGTTGAAGATATTGCAACAGTAGTAGCAGTAGAACATTCAGCAACAGAAGTAGCATTATCATGCTCAATGCATTTAAGACATGGTGGTTCAAATCCTTCCTGAGCGGAACTGATCTGTTTGGCGCGAAGTGACTCGTTTTCCTTTTGAAGATCTTCATGAGCCGCTCTCAATTTCTCAAGATCTTGCTTCCTTTGAAGATAATCATAGGAAAGCTTTTCATGAGTTGTTGAGAGAGTTTCATGACGACTTTCAAGTTCCTGATACTTAACGTGAAGATTTTTTATGTCTTCAATTAAGGATCCAGATCGAGTCATTTCAGCACCTAACAGATAATCGCTTCTGTCTAACAGTTTTTGAATATGTTCCATAGCTTTCTATTGTTCAGTTGCAATTTTAGCAAGTGTTTTGTACCTGGGTTTTGAACCACAATCAGAGTCATCGTCACTAGATGTTTGATAGTGAGTAGTGCGTGTGTTTACCTTGGCACCGCGTGCCATGAAGCAGTAGGTAGAAGTGGAGTAGTCCTTGTCATTTGCATGGGTGTCGGTGATGAAGTCATTGTCTTCAGTGTTGAAGATGGACTTGGCAACGTATGCTGTAGCCAGACTTGCGACGCCTGAATCAGACTCCTCCTCAGACTCCACCTCCGCCTCCGCCTCCTCAGAAGCGGACTCCTCCTCTGAATCCATTTCCTTGCCAACAAACGCACGTGCCTTGCCAGATGAGCTCTTCTTGTGTGATGAAGACTTTGAAGAAGACTTGGAAGAAGACTTTGAGTATTTCTTCTTCTTCTTGTCATCAGAGTCATATTCCTTGCTCTTCTTCTTCTTTTTGTTCTCATTGTCCCACTGTGGACACTCAGAGATGAAGTGGCCAGGTTTCTTGCACTTGTGACATGTTTTCTTCTTGTAGTCGTGAGCAGAAGCTTCATCATTCCTTGAGCTTGATTGGGAAGACTTTCTGAAACCTTTCTTTTTGGTGAATTTTTGGAACTTCTTCACAAGCATAGCAAGTTCCCTTCCAATGTCTTCAGGATCATCCGAACTGCTGTCAGATTCTTCTTCAGATGAGGAGACAGCTTTTGCCTTCAAGGCATGAGTTCGCCCATAGTTTGGACCGTAGATATCTCTTTTCTCAAAAAGCTGAAACTCATGTGTGTTGAGCCTCTCAAGTATGTCAGACGGCTCGAGTGTCTTGAAATCAGGACGTTCTTGAATCATCAGGGCTAGGGTGTCAAACGAACTATCAAGTGATCTCAGTAGTGTCTTGACGACTTCATGTTTGGTGATCTCAGTAGCGCCGAGGGCTTGAAGCTCATTTGTGATGTCAGTGAGTCGGTCAAATGTGAGCTGGGCATTCTCATTGTCATTTCGCTTGAAGCGGTTGAAGAGGTTGCAAAGGACACTGATTCTCTGATCTCTCTGGGTTGAGACGCCTTCATTGACCTTGGAGAGCCAGTCCCAGACCAGCTTAGATGTTTCCAAAGCACTCACACGGCCATACTGTCCTTTGGTCAGATGACCACAGATGATATTCTTGGTAGTAGAGTCCAGTTGAACGAACTTCTTGACATCAGCAGCAGTGACACCTTCTCCAGCCTTGGGAACACCGTTCTTGACGACATACCATAGGTCGACGTCAATGGCTTCAAGATGCATGCGCATCTTATTCTTCCAGTAGGGATATTCAGTTCCATCAAAGACGGGGCACGCAGCGGAGACTTTAATTATCCCTGCAGTCGACATAGCTAAAACTCCAGGTGGTTAAACCGAATCACACAGAACAAGGGAGCACCTTGCTCTGGTACCAATTGAAAGTGCGTTATATCGACTAGAGGGGGGGTGAATAGGCGATTTTTATGAAAGTCTTCAAAACGTGGAAGTTATGAAGACAAATGATAGAAATAAACCTATTACCCTGCAGCGGAAGGTAGACTACACTAGGCAAGCCATAGTCAAGTATTCAATAGAGTGAAAGCACAATGACTAATAGCAGCAATGTAGTAAGGATCAGGTAGGAAGATATTGTGAAGCCACACAGAACACGCAGTCACTCAGTGAAGACAAAAGATAGTGCGAACATACAATGACTTCACAAGGAGTAACAGTAAGTAAAGGGAAGGGAAGATGAAACTAGTGACTCGCTGAAGACAATGATTTGTTGGACCAGTTCCAGTTGCTGTAACAACTGTACGTCTGGTTAGGGCGGCTACGTATTTAAACCTTAGGACACATAGTCCCGGACACCCAGTCCTGAACACGCAGCTCAGGACACCCAGTCCTCACCGTATTCCCCTTGAGCTAAGGTCACACAGACCTCGCCCAATCACTCTGGTAAGTCTTCAAGGTAGACTCCCAAACCTTCACAGACTTCGTTCACCGGCAATCCACAATGTCTCTTGGATGCTCAGAACACGACGCCTAACCGGCTGGAGGATGCACAGTCCTCAAGTGTAATAAGTCTTCAGATCACACAGACAAGAAGACTTAAGTGATGCCTAATTCTCTTTGGCTCTGGGTGGTTAGGGCTTTATCCTCGCAAGGAATTCTCTCTCAAAGGCTTCGAGGTGGGTTGCTCTCAAACGACAAAAGCCGTACTCTGAATCTGAGCAGCCAACCGTTTATGGTTGTAGGGGGTGGGCTATTTATAGCCACTTGGCAACCCGACCTGATTTGTCCGAAATGACCCTGGGTCACTAAGGAACTGACACGTGTTCCAACGGTCAGATTTCAAACTCACATGGCAACTTTACTTGGGCTACAAGCAAAGCTGACTTGCCCGACTCTGGACAAGATTCGCTCTCAAAGTCTTCACTCGAAGACATAGGTTTTGTTTAAGCATCACTTCAGTCATTCTGACTGGTTCTCTTGGACCCCACTTAACAGTACGGTGGTTCCTGTGACTCAACACAGAAGAAGGAGAACTACGAAAGATCTAAGTCTTTGAGCTCCATAGGCTTCATGTGGTGTCTTCTCTTATCATAGTCTTCAATGTGAATATCTTCATATACCACCTTTGACTTCAATGTCTTCATACATTTTTAGGGGTCATCTCTGGTAGGAAAACCGAATCAATGAGGGACTTCTACCTGTGTTATCCTGCAATTCTCACAAACACATTAGTCCCTCAACTAGGTTTGTCGTCAATACTCCAAAACCAACTAGGGGTGGCACTAGATGCACTTACAAGGCCAAGCATCCGGTGAACTTCTGGACGTCTCGAAGTTTGGTGGGAATCGCCATTCTCTCAATGGCCTTGATCTTTACTGGGTTGCATTCGATGCCGCGTTCGGAGACCAGGAAGCCTAGGAGCTGGCTGGCTGGCACTCCGAACACGCATTTCTCGGGGTTGAGCTTGATTTGGAACCGGCGTAGGTTCTCAAATGTTTCCTTGAGGTCTTCCAGCAAGGTGCCGCGCTTCTCCGTCTTCACCACAATGTCGTCTACGTAGACATGGACATTTCTGCCGAGCTGCTTGAGGAGGCACTTCTGCATGCAACGCTGAAAAGTGGCACCGGCATTTCTCAAGCCGAATGTCATAGTCAGGTAGCAAAAGGCTCCGAATGGCGTGATGAAGGAGGTCTTCAGGCGGTCTGCCGGATCTAACTTTATCTGGTGGTATCCTGAGTAAGCATCCAAGAAACTCAACAGCTCGCACCCGGCCATGGAGTCTATCACTTGATCAATCCTTGGCAGGGCAAAGGGATCTTTGGGGCAGGCCTTGTTGAGGCTCGTGTAGTCTATGCACATGCGCCACTTGTTATTCTTCTTTAACACGAGGACCGGGTTGGCATGCCACTCTGGAAAGAAAACTTCCATAATGAAGCCCGCTGCCAGAAGCCGGGCTATCTCTTCTCCTACAATCCTTCTTTTCTCCTCCGACAGTCGGCGGAGGGGTTGTTTGACTGGTTTTGCGTCTTCTCGGACGTGTAGTTTGTGCTCGGCGAATTCCTTCGGAACACCCGACATGTCCTTGGGGGACCATGCAAAGATGTCCCGATTCTCACGGAGGAAATCGGCGAGCTCGCCTTCCTATTTGCTGTTTAGGTTTGCCCCGATGACGGCAACCCTCTCTGGGTGCTCGGGGTCAAGAGGTATCTTATTCGTCTCCTTGGCCGGCTGGAAAGATCCTTGAGCATCATACTCCTTGGAATCGAGGGACAAGGCCGACTGTTTGTCGGCCATGGCCACGACTCGGTCCAACATCTTTTTTTCTTCAGCAATCACAAGGGACTCGGTCAGCCGACTGCTGGCTGCTGCGCACTCGGAAGATTTCTTGTAATCGCCGGCTATGGTGATGACGCCCTTGGTGCTCGGCATCTTCATCTTGAGGTAAGCATAGTGGGGAACTGCCATGAACCTGGCCAAGGCAGGTCGGCCAAGCAATGCATGGTAGGGGCTCTCCAGGTCCACCACTTCAAACCAGATCGCTTCTCGGTGGAAATGCTCCTTGTCCCCAAAGAGTACATATACCTTGATCTTGCCAATGGGGGTGCATGACAGGCCGGGTACAATGCCATGGAACACAGTCCGAGTAGGCGTGAGTTGCTTTGCCTTGACGTTCATCTTCTCTAGGGTGTCACGGTACAGGATGTTGATGCTGCTCCCGCCGTCTATCAGCACTCGGGAGAAACGGGCGGCGCGTCTGTCCATTGCAAGGGTGGCATCCAGAACCAACGCATAAGAGCCGGGAGATGGCATCACCTCTTGGTGGTCGGCCCAGCTCCAGCTGATAGGTTTTTCTGACCAGTGCATGTGCTCGGCGGGGTTGGCAGCGACCATGCTGACTTCCTGGTGCTCTCGGCGTTTGCTGCGCTGGTCTTCGGGCTGGCTTGTAAAGATGACATAGGCGGCATGCTCATCGGGGAACTCATCGTGCACGGCTCCGACTGCGGGCCGAGCGGTCGGTGGCTGCGGAGCCGAAGGCGGCGGACCGGCAGGCGGAGGCGGCGCGAGCCCTTCGCCGTTGGAGATTCGGGTGAGCCAGTGGTACTTCCGGGTCGTGTGGTTGGACGGCTTCGCACCGCTGTGGAACTTGCACGGGGCGCCGAGAGTTTGCTCGTAGGAGAAGGCCGGCTGCCAAGCCGGCCTGCCGCCCTTGGGTTTCTTGGGTGCGGGCCGCCCTTCGGGCCGCTCGTCTTTGACTGTGGCCACCTGCCGACTGGCAGAAGGCGGCACGGGGCCCTTGCGCTTATGGTCGTTCTGGTGTGGGTGTCGGCCGGAGTCCCCAGCCGGCGTCTTGGGCGCCGGGTTGAGTACCTTCCTGGATGCGTCTACCCGGAGTTCGGTCTTCATTGAGGAGTCGGTGGTGGAGTACTTGTCCGCTATGACCAGAAGCTCGTCGAGGGTAGTCGGCTCATCGCAGAGGAGCTTGTGCTTGAGGAGGGTGCCTTCTCGGCACCCGGCAGTGAAGTATTCTATGGCTTGCACCTCGTGCACCCCTTCGCAAGAGTTGCGGAGCTCGGCCCAATGCGTGAGGTAGTCGCGAGTAGACTCGGCGGGGCCTTGTACGCACAAGGAGAGCTGTCTGGGCTTGGGAGCCCGCTTGTAGGTGCTGGTGAAGTTGTGGACAAAGGCTTCTGTGAAATCTAGCCAGCTGTTGATGCTGTATGGCTTGAGGCTGTTGAGCCAGGTCCGCGCCGTGCCTTGCAGCATGAGGGGCACGTACTTCACGGCAACGCGCCTGTTGCCGTTTGCTATGCTAACCGCCGTGGAGTAGTCGATTAACCAATCTTCCGGCTTCACAGAGCCGTTGTACTTGGGCGTGTCTCTTGGGAGCGAGAACCCTTTGGGGAAAGGCTCGTCGCGGATGCAGGGGCCGAAGCAAGGCGGGCCGACATCGTCTTCTTCTTCCAGCGCCAGGGATCGCGCCAGGCGGTCGATCCGATGGCAGGCGTCGTTCTCGCCGACTCCTTCGCGGCGACCTAGCCGGCTGCTGAGAGTCGGATGCGCAACAGGCGGTGGGGTGGGATATCTCTCTCCACGAGGCCGAGGCGGAGGCGGGTTGCCCCGCCACTCCACGGCCCGGGGGTGGCCTTCTGTGTCTCGCTCGATGGAGATTCGGGTTCGGCTTCGGCTGGCAGCCGGCTCTTTCTCGCGCCACGCGTGGGTTTTACCCGTAGTTGGCGTCCGGGACGTCGCGCCGAGATGGGCTTTCCGCGCGGGCGTCCGCTTCATGCCGCTGCGCGGCTGCATCGATTAGCTGCTGGATGCGTCGGGTCATGTGGGGGAGTTCTTCGGCCCCCAGTCCGTCTAGCTCGTCTACGGCCGCCTGGGCGGCGCGCAGGTTCTCGAGTGGAGTGGCATAGACTGGGCGGTCGACTCCTAACATGTCGGCGACGACAGCGCCGCACTGTCTGACAACGGTGGCCCGGCTAGGCCTGCCTGGGGGCGGCGTGCCAAAGGCGGCGCGGTCGGCTTCACGTCGGTGGGCCTCAGTGAGGCGTCTCATGGAAACCAACTTTCGGCCCTCCGTGAGGAGGGCGAGGCGGCGAGCCTCCAATGCTTCAGCATCGGCATCGGCCGGGAGGGGGATGGACAAGTCGTGGACCGCCGCGTGCGGGGCGTCGTGGGTGCTCTCGTCATAAGCGCCGCCGTGGCCGATGACCTTCACCTCGGTGGTGACAGCGTCGCAGCCATCGGCCCGGGGAAGCGGGTCGTTGTAGATCGTGACGTCGGTGGGGAAAGTGTCGAGTGAGGCCATGTCGGAGTCGACAGGCATCGGATCGGTGGAGCCAACCGACTCCAAGTCCACAGCAGGCTCGCCGGAGACGTGGAGCTGGCCGAGGAGGTTGACGAGGTGGTCGGTGCCCGCGTCGGAGGCGAGCTCATCGGAGATGAGGGTCTTGTCAAGGAGATCGGCGAGGCCGCTCGCTGCGCAGACGTTGGTGACGCCTTGCAGTGCGTCGTGGCAAGCGCCATCGGGCGTGCCGGGCTGGCTACGCTCGCGAGGGAGGAAGAGGGTTCCCGTCCAGAAGAGGTCTCCGGACGACGGTGCATCTGGCCCCATGGTGGGTGCCAAATGTCGGGTGGTATGTGCGACATATGCCAATGGGTGGCTTATCGTTGTGCGAGCCAATAAGACGTCGCCGGTGCCTGGAAGCGGGATGAGGCAAAGACATGCACGCCGGCGAATCTTACCCAGCTTCGGGGCTCTCCATGGAGATAACACCCCTACTGCTGCTCTGCGGGGTCTCCGCATGATCACTAGATGAAAAAGTAGCTACACGATGCTCCTTGAGCTGTTTGGCGAGAGGAGGAAGAAGGGCACTGCTCGCTCTCTTCTCCTCCCTATGTGGTGTCTAAAACTAGCAGGGATCAACCCTTTGCATGGATGTCCTGGGGGGTTTATATAGGCCTACCCCCCGAGGATACAATGGTAATCCAGCTGGGCGTGGGGCCCAGCTATCTGTGTCTACACTCGCCGGCTTCTGCGCCGGCTATTGGGGCCTGCCGGCTGGTGGGTCCCGCCGGCTACCGGCTCCTTGGTCGACAGGTAGGCCCCACTATCCAGGGCCTTGTTGGTGGCTGGTTACTGTTGCTCAATCCTGGTGACGAGGACTTTGCCGAGGTGGGCGTGGCTACAGTGCCGCCGTCCGCCGGGTGATCGCTGTAGCCTCACCGCGTCTTGTCTCCTTAATGGGGCATCTCCTTCGAGGGAGGTGGCAAGCCGGCTGTGGAGAGCCGGCTCTGTCTTGGGCCGACTGGGGGAGGCCTGGCCGCCTTCGGGTGTCTCTCTGCCTGAAGGGGCCCACCGCCCGTGGGCCACACCGGCAGCCCGTCATGGATGACATCAGGGTCAACGTGGCAACAGTGCCGCGCCGGACGGGTCATGGCCACCCTTACGGCGCACTGTGCCAGGCATGCTCCGGGATTCGGGGGTGGCAGGCTTTACTATAGCCACGCCCCGTCACATTGCCATTATGTGGATGCAGACTTCGAGGGTATGATCTTGACCGCTTTGTGGAAGCCGGCTTCTTGGAGTCGGCCTTCTCGCGGCCGGCTTCGCGGAGCCGGACCTCCCGCGGCTTTCTTCATGACGGCTAAAGTCGGGTCACCTTCCGATAGCCGGCCTGGGGGACAGCCGGCAAGGGGAAGGCGGCCCCATGTCTTGGATTCTTGAGGGCCGGATCGGCTCATAATTTTTTCAGAAGGGCCAGGGGGAGCCGGCTAGGCTACCCATGGTTATTTACTCCGACAAAAACGAAGACAAAAACCCAACAACGAGGAATATCATAACTTAGTGCCGGAAATGGCAAGAGTTGGAATACAAATATGGCAAGTTACATATGGGGTGTTACACCGGCGCACTAGGGCGTGAGGATGTCGTTGATGGATCCATATGTATTTTTCTCTTTCCGTCAAATCCATGTAGTAATACTACAATAATTATCTTACCTTTCGCATTAACTTCATAATTTTCATACGTACTCCATGCATGAACGACGCCAGAACCAAACTTCTCATTACTCTAGGCAAAATCGTTATTTTCTATCTATCGGTCGCGCCATGGAGCAGAACCAAAATTTACAAGTTATGAGTTCAAAAGGAAAAGCCTGCCATGTTCGCGTCGCACCCCCACACGGTTGGTCCGGCACACCGCTCAAGCAGGAATGTGTGCGGTGTTGCATTTTCACTTACAAGTGGGACCGCAGTTGAGCAAACCGACTATTGGCAAACCCCCACCCCGCCCACCGTGCGATGGCTGAGAAAACAGGAGGGAGAAGAGATGGCTGTAGCACGGACTCCAAGAAAATTGGTGTCGAATGGGACTCGTGTGGGTGGCGTGTGCCATACTGCTAGACGTGAATGCTGCCTATATCGAGGTACGTATAACAAATTTCCTGCAGTCCATGCTCAGCCCTCCTCTATCTCTCTTCTCAGCCAGCCAGCGGACACGCGGAGCCCATCATCTGTTCACATGCGGCCCCACATGTCAGTGAAAACGCAAGAGGACCCACTGAACCTGCACATTTTTCACCTCGACGTGCTAGTGATGAAAGACAAATCCAATAAAGATCTTCGGTGGCCGCTTTTGGAGTTACTCATGAGTAGTAAGATTCTATTTACAGTTTAACCCAAGATGCACATCTCGTGGCTTCAACTACCACTCTATTTTCTTTCATGACACGACCTGGATGCTGGATGTCCCACGTGTCGGCAAAAGGAGGAAGAACCCGACCAAATCTTCGGTTGTGCTCTCGGATTAGACTAGTTGTGCTAACTTAAAATTTTTATTGTGTACTCCCTCCGTTCCAAAATACTTGACTTCCATTTGTCCAAAAATGGATGTACCTATATACTAAAACATGTCTAGATACATATATATTTTGACAAATAGAAGGCATGTATTGTGCAATGGAGGGAGTAGAATGGATGCAAGTTTTTGTATTGGGAAGAAGAGTACATCCATATATTGATAGAGCGCAATTTAGTAGATGTTCTATCACTTTTAGCTAGCACAGAGGCTAGAGATGAGATTAGTGCACTTGTTGATACTCCTACTAGAATAGAGGCTAGACATGAGACTAGATGCGAGGAAGCAATGTCTACTTGTTTACACTCGAAGAAGAAAGAAGCAGGCAAGATCGAGCCTCCGCAGATCAACAATGAATGCATCGAGAAGGCACTAATCCAACTTACAGGAGTAGTAAAATGTATTCTTGTGGTTCTTATTTTCTTTGGTCTTGCTTTTCTAGCCAAAATTATCGTTGGAGTTCATGCAAAATGGAGGTCCGTTTGGGGTCTTGCGTTGGAGTTGGCCTTACAAGTGGGACCGCAATTAAGGAAACCGACTATCGGCAGACCCCCACCTCGCCAGCCGCGCGATGGCTGAAGTTAGAGAAACGACGAGGTTGAAGAGATTGCTCTAGCACGGACTCCAAGAAATAATATGGTGTCAGATGGATGTCATGGTGGTGGCGTGTGCCGTACTCCTGGACGTGAGTGCTTGTTCTGGCCCATGCCACCCTACTACTCCTACTACTTACTCCTACTATATAGTACTAGTATCGAGGATTCGAGGTGCTGGTTACGTACATCGAACACATTAACATATGGCTACAGTAAAAACACCCGCCCGACGCGCGAAGCATGTGAAGCTAGTACAAATAGTGTACTACTATTGTTGATTGGCCTCATCCGATAACCTGTTGCAATGCACGTACAATTATGTATTCGGAAAATATTTTTTTGCCTCGTCGCACCACTCACTCAGAGAAGCGACTCAAAAGCCATTCATAAATTTAGTAAGTTTATCACAGGCATATCATTTTATTACATACAATAGGTCATCAACCCACATCGACAACAAGGATACATTATAAATACTAAAGTTTTCACCACACAACAAATAACAAGCAATGAAATGAACTTCAACTCAACCATTCCTTGGCATTGGAAACGCTTGCTTTGAAACACAAGTGATTCTCTGGGACGGGCCATTGATTGTCGATCTAGAAACCAACGCAGGACTGATCATCCAGGCTGAAGCGGCCTACTATATCAGTACCAGGGTAGGGAACCACCCAAATGTCCGAGGTATAGACACAGTTGCTTCTCATAAATGGTACTGTTAACGTTGTGTCAACAGCAGTTGGATCGCCTTTCACCATCATCGAATAGTTTTGTCCAAGGAAGAGCGAGTTTTCTCCAAGACTATCAATTCCGTACCAGGGAGAAGGAGTTGGCGCTAGCACACTAGTATGCATCCCGAATACCATGCAACGGGTGTTGGAATAGGTCCGGAGAGTGCGACCATGGGAGAATACACCTGCTTCCTTAGCAGTAACATCATCAGTGGGCTGTATACACACAAGAAGAGGTGATCCATCGGAATTAGTTGCCAGGCGCCACAGAGTATATGGGCGCTACTCGTCCTCATGCTTGTGATCATCACCATCGTCATCTCCCCCTTGGTTATAAATTTTTTCAAGTATAGGTGGTGGGATGTTCACAGGACCTTGGAAACACAAGAAGAAGGTTAATTAGTAAAGAGAAACATGCTAACCCGCATTCATGTGGATGAAACAATTATAATTATGGTGGAAGACAAACGTACCGAAACTATGAGGATCCCATGCAAAAACTGTGCCACGAGTGGTGGCAGCAAGCACAAGGCCCTCATATTGAATTGCATCACAGTACTCATCCGTGTACAGAAACTGATTTTTGAGCAATATACATCGAGTCGAACCACCAAGGACGGCAACAAGCTTGTCGAAGATAGCAACAACTTCATAGTTGTTGTAATTCCAAGAGCGGTTGGGAACTCGACAAATTGCTATCTTCCATAGAAGACAGTCACCATGATCGTATTTGAACGTGCGTACAATACCGGTGTGCTCAACCTCTGGGCAGTCTGCTGAGATTTTTGGAAGTGGAACCCGGTCACGAGTGTACACATTCACAGGTTCCCACTCGCAGTTGGACCCAATGTAAACAACCCAATCTCCATTTGCGCCCGCCCAAGCCTTGCCCTCAAGCGATGGCATCTTAACATCATACGTATCATTATCAAGCGGCATCAACTAGCACAGGGCGAGGCCTCCGTCGTGTCGGCGCCAGTCATCAGGGTCACGGCAAAGAAGATAGGGGAGATCAAACTGCTCCTTGAATCTTGGGTTCTTTGTAATGATGTTATTAGTTGATTCGAGAATGGGCTTGAACGAACCTGCCATGCTAGCTGAGGTGATGACGTCGCACCGATCAATGAGTTCCTCCACCACGTCATCTTTCAGATCGGGGCAAGAATAACGGGGTCGTTTCCGGCCTGTTCCCTCCATGGAGAAGACGATCGAACAATGGCATAAGAAAGGGTGAAGGGCTGAAGGAAAATGGAGGAGGGAGAGGAAGAGCGTGCGACAACAATTCCAAATCGGGAGGGAAAGGCGAAGAGTCGGTGGATGGTTGCGAGTTTGCCACGGTTCACGAAGAGGCGCCCCGGCCTACACGTCCATTCGGAAATACTCCTACTACTCGTCGTCGTCTCACTGATATGTTGGAACGGGACCACATGTCAACGAAACATGGTGTGTAATTTCTCATGCAAAATGCGATCTGGCCGCGTTGGCCCGAGGTGCTGCATTAGTTATCGACCTTTATTTTTTTAATGGCGTGCCGATCAGTTTTGAAGCACGACTAACTGGTACTGTACGCAGAGAAAATATAAACTACTCTACCACTACTCCACCTCCAGTACTAGTAGTATAAAAAAGATATATAGGCTAGAGCTTGAGCGCTTTCTTGCTAAGGGCTGCCCACTTGCTTCTCACACTATCACCCTCTCTCCAGATCTAAAAAAGATGGCCCCTCTCTCCCTCCTCACCGGTGGTCACAGATCCGCCAGGGAAGAAAAGGACGTGCAGTGTTGATGCATTCGTGGTCGGCGAGCGAGGTCACGCACTGACGACAAGGCCGTCCTCTCAGACCTAGCGCCCGCGCGGGATGGCCTCCGTCCCCAAGCTCGCTGCCGTAGTGTGTGCGGAGGACAACGACCATGAGCGAAGCCACTTCCCGCAGACCCTCAGGTATACTACCTCTTTTCGAACCATAGCCTTGTTCTATTGCCCCATCTGCCACATCATTGCATGTGGATCTTTTTCCACTCCACCATCTTCCCAATTTGCTATCCTCTGCTCTGATGGCCACGCAGACGAAAACCATAATTTGCACTATTAAAGGAAACCCTACTTCATGCAGACTAATCCATGTCTGGGTTGAATAAGGAAAGGAAGGGAGACTGTACTGTCCAAGAGAGTAGGCATCGAACCCGCATCTAGGTTGAAAAGGGGAAATCAGTAGCTAAGGAACAAGTCTCGTGTCTCTTGGTTGAAGAAGGGTAGAAAGGCATGACAACGCAATAGAGAATGACCAGGTCGATCGGTTTGTTGTCCTCGCATAGGAAAAAGGTGGCTAAAGAGAACAAAAATGGGACGTAATCCACATATGCTGCCTGGATATTTGTTGCTCTGGGCAACCATACCTCCCTTACCACTCTGCGTCCGTGGAGGTACATCGTACTGGTGCGCCCACTGTCCGAATGGGCCTCCCATGCTCTTATTGCCAGTTTTTTTGCTGTTAGTATAACGCCAGCAGTCAAGTTAAGCAATGCTACTGCTAAAGTGATGCCACATTTAACTAATGCCGCTCTCAGTCTAATGCCACCGATAAATTTAAGCAATGCCATTTAATGTCGCTGGATTATTTCAGGGTTAGCTGTTGATTGTGGATGTATTAAAGATTTTTCAGCTAAGGCATTCTAATGTTGTTGCACAGCCAGTATACCAACGATGAAACTTGTTACTACCTTCAGATTTTTGCACTGTTAATGCTTATAGATTACATACCTCACTTTCATGAGATAAGTTAATTTTTTTTGTACAGTGTCACCAAAATGCCAAGGCACTGATGTCATTTTATTTTGGCTAAACTGCACAGACAATTATGAAGACAAGAGGAAAGGTCAAGAGTGGGCACCTCCTCCTCCGACTATTCTCTTGATTCGTTCGATCAAGCTTTTATGTTTGATCGATTATCAAGATTGGGATAGCAATTTTTAAGGTCCCCCCAAGTTTGAAATGATATTTACCTTAGAGGTACATGGTTTGCAATTTTTTAAATTGTCATTAGTTAATAATGCTAGTTACCTTCAGATTTTGTATTTGGTTTAATGCTCATGCACAACTACTATACCAATGCTGAAACTTGTTACCTTTACATTTTGTATTGTTAATTCTTATAGAAACCTTCCAGTGCTAGAGTTTATTGAAATCTGTTCAGTAAAACCATTGTACTGTACCCTGTAATAAACTAACTACTCTATTGTTGCACTAGCCACTGTATTAGTGTATATTTGTAGTATTCGATGGTGTTGCATTAGCGTATGGACATAAATAAAGTGTGGCAAGCTTTCCCAGATATGTGCTCAAGAAAACTACTACCTGTTTTTCTAAATACTAGACGTTTGGGTACTTAAATTGAACTGTGAAAACGTCTTATATTAAGGAACAAAGGGTGTAGAGTTCACTCAAATTATCCCGGTAAAGCTAGTCACACCTTTGTTAAAATTAATGTCCATTATGTTATTGGAGGAGGTCTGTATGTTTGTCTCTAATGCCTGTCGACTACATACCTGACATCATAATGTAATGTTAAGTCATTTCCTTTTGTACAGTGTCACTGAATTGTCAAGGCGGTGATGGCATTTTATTTTAGTAGAACTGCACAAAATTTGCTTAAAAGAAGAGGAAATGTCAGGAATGGCTCAGTTTTTTAGAAAAAAACTATGTTTACCTTCCTGACATCAGCTGTCGTTGCTTTATTTATTCCTTCAAACACGTGGTTAGAAATAGTCTTTCTACCTTTTCCCATTAAGAAATTGGAATGCTTATATTTGTGAGTCTATGCTTCAACTAGTACCACTTTTAGAGTAATCACACTTTCAATATCTATGCAAACAGGGATGCTCGATTTTAGTGGAACTGCACAAAAAGTCCAACCTGTTCAACATTAGGAGCATGTTTTTTCCAAACCTTTATATCCAATTGGTGGCATTATGAGCTTTTCATTACGAAGGTACATGGTTTCCTACTATCTTGCTACTCTTTTTGTATTGTCATTAGATAGTCATACTAGTGGTTTGCATGTGAATTTATTGGCAGGGTGGACCTACATTGGAGGTGCAGGACGGGATTCAATGGTTGGATGCTCAATTTCGGTTGTAACGATTTCACCTCTTCCATCACTGCGAACATGGATATCCTTGGTCTGATGAAGAATAAGTGCTATATTTCTGCTCTGAACCAGCAAATCAATTCAGTATGAAATTGTCCAGGGCAAAACATAATTGTATCAGATTGTCCAGTGCAGAACATGACAGATGCTAAGTGGAAGAGACATGTTTAAACCGAAAATACAAGGTGTGGTATATATTTACTAGCTGCTTGATATTTGTGCAGACAGAGATGTCTGCCCGTTGCTATTTGGCAAACAAACAAAGTGTCCGCAATTTTGGTTGAACTGCACAAGAGAATAGTATAGTCATTGCATGCAGTGCCATTTGAAAATAGATACAGAAAGATTGGATAGTCATTTCATGGATTGTAGAAAAGTAGTATTGTACTATTTATTGGCCAACACTAGGTGCTTCATTGCTTTGGTCTGATTATACAATGGGCATCATTTTGCCTAAGTTAAAGTTTGTATTCCGAAAATAGTCTTGCGGTGTGATCGAGAGAAGACCAAATCATATTGCAGTGGATGTTCCTCCATCATGTGTGGTTCATTTTCATGGTTCCAGCTATTGGTGAAACCACTTACATTTGCAAGAGGAATTGTAGACTTCACAAACAAATTTGTCTTTCAGTCTGTACTGAATGTTGGCCAAGAGAAGCATCCATGTTAGTAGGAAGAACAAATGTTTTTCTAGATCTTTGCTTTTGGAGCTACATATTTGTATATGATCTATGAATCATTGAGATGCATTAACATGTTAATCTTATGTATGGGAATCATACTAGTTAGTTTTAGTTGCGACACAAGATCCGACGTGGCTGATCTTTGCTTTTGGAGCTACATATTTGTATATGATCTGTGAATCATTGAGATGCATTAACAGTTACTTATTTCTGTTCGCTCAGTGTTTACAAGTTACTGATCGATCACTAGCTAGCCTACAAATGCGCTCCTAGCAGTTTTATTTGCGACGCAAGATGCGAAGTGGCAGTTTTTTGAATAAAAATGCCTACCTCTGAAGAAACTGACAAGCTACACTATTGATCCTACACGGATAAAAATGCCTACCTCTGAAGAAGTTTAAGCCTAATTAATTCTGTGAGCAAAGCAGCAAGACCAAGTCATGGCAATAATTAACGGCATGCAGAAGTTTAAGCCTAATTAATCACAGCAATTTAAGTGGCTGCATGCGTGCCCTCGGCTGCGACTCGTTGCATGCTGCTTCGCGTACTGCCTGCGAGCGATTCTGAGTGCCTGCATGCAGCCGGCCGTAATTAAGGCAGCTAACTGATGCGAAAAAAATATACGCTTTAATTGTTGCGGGCTTTTTAAATCCATGGAATTATTATTGACAAGGAGGGAGATGATTCGAGTGCACTCATTTGACCGCCATGCCGGCGTGCGACCCAGACGGGACGGGACGACACAGTCATAATTTCAGTTTCTCTAGTTTTCCACAGCAAGCTGGCGCGCTAAGCCATTATGCATTGAATTCCAATCACCGTCGCGCTACCTTCCGCCTATAAGTACTGCTTCCCGACCTTCTCCGGTGCCACTGTGACCCAACTCGCCATATCCTCATAAGCCCCCACCGGCCCGACGTTGCTCCCCATGTCCTCCATGCCCCCGCCCGTCCGTGGTAGGCGACGCCGGAGGGCGATCACCACCGGAACTAGTGTTCGGGTTTTCACCGGAAGGCAGACGGAGGGAGGAGGCATTTTATCTATCTTTAGATGGAAACGCGAAGATCGAGGAGTTGTTGGAGCGCGACTGCATGGTGGAGGATCAGGAGTTTTTGGAGCACGACCGCCTGGCGGAGGAGCAGTGTATGGCCGATTTGCACCGCCAGCGGGACATGGAGCAGCAGCGCACCGACGCTATAAGTCGCAAGCAGAGCGCCCGCAACTAGGCCGACTACGTGGAGGCCGACGCCCGGCAAATAGCCCTGGAGGCTGTCGAGCACGCGCACATTCGCGACGCCGATTTTTACTACCAGCTCGTCAAGTGGGTTTCCCTCTTGGAAGCTGAAGCTTCTGTGGACCATGTCGGCATGGAAAGGGCCAACACACGTGAGCAACACGCCCTATCGCACCTCTTGCAAGTCCGAGGTGAGGCGCACGACGCCGGTGCCGGCATTTAGCGTGTACCACAGATGGCGACCGGCATCGTCTAGTTAGCTAAGAGTAAGTTAGTACTTGTACACTACTAGAGTATTAGTGGGAGTAGATAGTTAACTTGGCTATGATGGTTGTCAACGTGGAAGTTCAGTACTCTATATGTGGATCAGACCTGTTACTTTTCTCTGAATGTTGAACTTTCCGTTTGAACGTATGGAATGGGCTGTTATTTTTTTAAATGGGTTGTATTTGTCCTCCACGGGTTTAGAGGCTGACTTGTGGGCCTAGCAAGTTGACGCGTACACAATCAGGAAATGGTTGTACGTGGAGAGGATGACAGAAGGGACCCGCCAAGGTCATGGCAGTACGCAAGCAAGTGCCTCCTTATTTCAAGCCATTAAAAAAATGGCTCCTCCTAGTGGATTTCTGACATCTGGGTCCCATGCCATTGTCAACGTAGTCAATAAACGAGAGAATTGCACAACGAGCGGCTGACACCAGGGACCCAGCAGCTCGCCCAGTTATTTTTGTTTTGGGTTAATTTGATAAATGCCACTCCAAATCTGGTGTATCCGAGAAATGCCACTGCAATTTACAAACTTTGAAAAATGCCATTTCATGCCATTTCTAGTGGCATTTTTTGAAGTCTGGAGTGGCGTCTTTCAAAGTTTGCAAAAATTGCAGTGGCATTTTTCAAAGTTTGGAAATTGCAGTGGCATTTTTATGAATCGCCATAATTGGAGTGGCATTTATCTAATTTATTTTTGAGACGGAAGCAGGGTGTCAACTGGGCTGTGCGGGACACTCTCGCATGTCTAGACAGCCTTTTCTTTTATGTTTACCGCAGACCAGCCCAGTAGTTTTTTTTCTTTCTGAAAATGGCTAGCCCGGTTTTTTTGTGATTTGTCAAGTAAGTCGCTTTATCAGGCCTGTTGAGCTGCAAATCTTTCAAGACAAGGAGAGCTTCATTCAGCTGACCGAGAAAATGGCCTATCAGTAATGAGAAATGGGATGTACATTTTTAAAACACATCAAACCGGCAATTAGTTTCAAATATCTTTTTGTTCATTTCGAGATTTTAAATTGCATTAATTTTTATGCGTGGACAATTTATTGGATTTTATATTGATATACATTTATTTTTAAAATCAGTTTGAATGTGACTCGAAATTTCGGGATTAAAAACAGTTCAGACCGCACCGACATATGCAAAATTTTGTATAATTTTTTAACGAGAGAAGTGCATATTTCAACCCTCAACTTTTGCCCTAGTCTAATTTACAACCCCGAACTCCAATACCATCTAAATTACAACCCCCAACTCTCAAAACCGGCCAGGATTCAACCCTCCCGTCTCTGTTGACCGGTTTTGACCTGATTGACCGGTTTTGACCAGTCAACAGGTCCAGTCAGCATGCCACATCAGCAAAAAATGCAAAATTTCCAAGGAAACAACCTGTAAAATCGAAGAAAATCCAGGAAAAGAAATAAGAAATACAATTTCCGAAAAACACAGAAAATAAAAAAACGAATTTCAAAAAAAAATCCAGAAAAAACCCCAAAACTCAAATTCCAGAAAAAATCATTTTTATTTTCCCTAGCTTTTTTCGCGAACAATTTTTTCGGAATTTTGCCTTTTTATATTTTTTTCCCTGATCTTATAGATTTTTATTTACTTTTTCTTGAAATTTTGAAAAAAATTCTGACGTGGCATGCTGATTGGACCCGTTGACTAGTCAAAACTGGTCACGCCAGGTCAAAAACGGTCAACAGGGAGGGGAGGGTTGAATCCTGACCGGTTTTGAGACTTGGGGGTTGTAATTTAGACGGTATTAAAGTTCAGGTTGTAAAATAGACTAGGGCAAGAGTTCAGGGTTGAAATATGCACTTCCCTCTTTTTTAACCGTGGCCTGTAATGCTAATAAAAAGAATACGGGCTCCAAAAAAACCCGTAAGAATTAGCAAATGGGCTGTAAATTATTTGAAATAATGGCAGATGGGATGTATGCTGTTTTCCACAGATTTGAGCCTTTTCACAGATGGCCTGTATACTGTTGGATGTCCATCCAACGGCCATCGTGCTTCTTCAATCTCTGCTCTTCCTGCTCCAGCCGCTCAAACAAGCGCTGGCGGGACTGCCTGCTCCCTCCTTCCCGCGACCGGCTCTGCTACCGCGCAGGCCTCACCGCCCCACCGTACTCCCATCGCTGGCCTAGCCATCCATCTACTCACGCACACCTGCTGTTATTCTCTGGCGACGGCAGACGAACCAGTAAACCCTCGTACAGTCATACTCCCCTCCGCGTGGGAAACAAAAACAACTGTCGAGTCTTCCCTGCCTCCGTGTCGTTCCCTTCCTAGGCCTCGCCGTCGTCCACCGCCCTGGTGCTCTCGGCGTGGCGTGGTCAACATGGTCAACGACCGACATGCATCTGAAGTGGACTGTACGTGGAGAGGCTAACAGCTGGGTCCACGGCTGCACGCAAGGAAATGCCTCCTTATTACGCGCAAAATAATGATTCCTCCACCTGACATTTGGGACCCACCGAAAGGGCCTCTGTATTTTGCGAAAAAAACGTTACCGCCGCTGACAGCTCGGACCCACCAGCTATATCTTCGCACGCAAGGAAGTGCCTCCTTATCACGCACAAAAAAATGAATATTTCCCTTGCTAGTTGGGACCTAGTATAGTGGGCCTACTAAGTTGACGAGGATGAAGGGCTTTGTCAACTTAGTCAATACGCATGATTCTAGCTCGACTGACCGTACGATGTCCATCCAACGGCCGTAGTGCTTCTTCAACCTCTGGTCTTCTTGCTCCAGCCGCCCAAAGCAGCGCCGGTCGTGTCGCCTGCTCCTGCCTCCCGTGGCCGGCTATGCTACCGCGGAGGCCTCACCGCCCCCATACTACTCCCACTGCTGGCCAGGCCATCCCTCCACTCCACTCACCCACACCCCTGTTATTCTGCGGCGACGGCAGCGCAGCCGAACCAGTGAACCCTCGTACTCCTCTCCGCATGGGCATCCACTGTCGCGTCTTCCCCGGCTCCGCGTCGTCCCCTTCCTAGGCCTCGTCGTCGTCCACCGCCGTGGTGCTCTCGGCGCGGCGTAGTCAATGTGGTTAACGACCGAATTCCATCGGAAGAATACTGTACATGGAGAGGCTGATAGCCGGGTCCATGGCAGCCGCAAGGAAGTGCCTCCTTATTACGTGGAAAATTATTATTCCTCCACCTGACAGCAGGGACCCACCGGACGCCCACCAGTATTTCGCGAAAAAAACGTTTGCCCCTGACTGTTGGGACCCACCCAAGGACCACCGTATTTCACGAAAAAAATGTTCCCCCTGCTGTCAGCTCGGACCCACCAGAAGTGCCTCCTTATTACGCACAAAAAATGAATACCCCCTGCTAGCTGCGACCCACCTTGGTGGGAGGCTGACTTGTGGGCCTACTAAGTTGACGGGGATGGAGGGCTTTGTCAACTTAGTCAATATAAATGATTCTAGCTCCAGTGACCATACGATGTCCATCCAACGGCCGTAGTGCTTCTTCAACCTCTGGTCTTCTTGCTCCAGCCGCCCAAAGCAGCGCCAGTCGTGCCGCATGCTCCTGCCTCCCGTGGCTGGCTGTGCTGCCGCGGAGGCCTCACCGCCCCCTACTATTCCCTCCGCTGGCCAGGTCCTGCGGCGACAGGAGCCTCACACAGCAGCCGAACTAGTGAACCCTCGTACTCCTCTTCGCACGGGCTTCCACCGCCGCATCTTCCCCGGCTCTCCATCGTCCCCTTCCTAGGCCTCGCCGTCGTCCACCGCCCTGGTGCTCTCGGCACGGCGTGGTCAACGTGGTCAAGGAACGACTTCCATCGGACGTGGACTGTACATGGAGAGGCTGACAACTGGGTCCACTGCCGCAGCAAGGAAGTGCCTCATTACGCGGAAAATAATGATTCCTCCACCTGACAGCTGGGACCCACCAGACAGGCCACTGTATTTCGTGAAAAAACATTTCCCCCTGACTGCTGGGACCCACCAGCTACATCTTCGCACGCAAGGAAGTGCGTCCGGGCAAAAAAAAAACGATTCGCCCCCCTGACTGCTGGGACCCACCAGCTACATCTTCGCAGGCGAGGAAGTGCCTGACAGTCGGGACCCACCTGGTCGAAGCGTACGTAGCATTGTCATTCTAGTCACGAACGTGTACGTACATATATACTGGTGGATGTAGAGGCATGCACGTGTCGTAGTAGAGGCGCGCACGTAGCATGTACACGTACGTACAGCGGCCAGGGTGCAAGAAAGGAAATACGGCCACGTATGTGTACATACGGGCGGGGTCTCAAACGCCTACTCGCGCATACGTACGGCCAGGGCTCGTGTAGATGGCTGGGTCGGAACGGAGAAACAACGTCGTCGTCGTGTTCGTGGGGAGGCAATGGAATGCGTCGTGTTCATGGGGAGGCAACGGAATGCGTCGTGTTCATCGGGAGGCAACTGAACGCGTGGGAGCCAACCGGCTGGGTCGGAACGGAATGCATGGTCATGTTCATCGGGAGGGCTTGGACGGAACAGGCGATGGAAACGAGGCCTGGTGTACCGCACAATGGAGGAAACGGACCTCCTACGTTCGGAACGGGGTCCTGTTGATCGGGAGAGGTCTAGCGTACCACAAAACAGAGGAAACGGACCTCCTACGGTCGAAACGGGGGTCCTGTTGATCGGGAGGGGTGTGGCGTACCGCAAAACGGACGAAACGGACCTCCTACGGTCGAAACAGGGATCCTGTTCATCGGGAGGGGTGTGATGTACCACAAAATGGGACTCCACGGGATACTGTTCATCTCCACCGTCGACCTCCTCTAGCCTCCACGGGCTACCGTCGACCTCCTCCAGCCTCCACGGGCTCCTGTTCATCCAGCCTCCACCGCGCACTACTCCACCGGCTACTGTTCAACCACCCTCCACCGTCTACTGTTCATCCAGCCCTCCACACCACGGGGTCCTGTTCAACCACCCCTCCACGGGCACCCCTCCATCGTCTACTGTTCATCCAGCCCTCCACCACACCACGGGGTCTTGTTCATCCAGAGGCAACGCCACCGCTCACTGTTCATCCAACCCCGCCCCCCCGCAACGCTCACTGTTCATCCCAGAGGCAGCATCGATCGGCTTCAGTTAGCAGCAGTAGCGAAGGAATCGCTCAATCGGGTTCAGTTAACATCCATCGATCGATCGCTCGGGTTCAGTAACGCGTAGCCTGTAGTGCAATCGCTCGGGTTCAGTTAGAGCCCAACGCCTCGCTCGGGTTCAGTTAGAGCCAACGCCTCGCACACATGCGCGTACGTGTACGAGAGAAACGCGCATCGCTCGGCCCCTGACCTCCCACCATAACCGGGAACTCCACGAAATTTTCCTCCCCCTCGCTTCTACCACGATTTTTTTCGTCATGGATGACCCAAAGAATGTCATGCAGCTGCGTCTTCGGCCCGCCCAGGACGAAAAGCCCATTTTCTGTCATGATGTTTTTTCATAGAAGTAGGAGCCCACCACATCTATGATGATACCGGGTTTTGTCACAATTATCGTCATAGAAGTGTCATATGTATGACAGATTTTTTTTTCATTTGGCCCAAAATGTCACAGATGCGTCTTTTTTGTAGTGAGTAGGACTCCTCCTGGCGCGCCTCCTCCTGGCCGGCCGCACCTCCCCCCTTGCTCCTTTATATACGGGGGCAAGGGGGCACCCGAGAGACACAACAATTGATTTGATCTTTTACCCGTGTGCGGTGCCCCCCTCCACCATATTCCACCTCGATAATACTGTAGCAGTGCTTAGGCGAAGCCCTGCGTCGGTAGAACATCATCATCATCACCACGTCGTCGTGCTGACGAAACTCTCCCTCAACACTCGGCTGGATCGGAGTTCGAGGGACGTCATCAGGCTGAACGTGTGCTGAACTCGGAGGTGCCGTGCGTTTGGTACTTGATCGGTCAGATCGTGAAGACGTACGACTACATCAACCGCGTTGTGCTAACGCTTCCGCTTTCAGTCTACGAGGGTACGTGGACAACACTATCCCCTCTTGTTGCTATGCATCACCATGATCTTGCGTGTGCGTAGGAATTTTTTTGAAATTGCTACGTTCCCCAACATAGGGATCAAACCCTAACAAATCTAACTCAATTACATGATAAATCTCATCCAACCCATCACCGTCCAGCAAGCCTACGATGGAATTACTCACGCACGGCGGTGAGCATCATGAAATTGGTGATGGAGGATGGTTGATGATGACGATGGCGACGGATTCCCCTCTCCGAAGCCCCAAACGGACTCCAGATCAGCCCTCCGGAGAGAGATTAGGGCTTGGCGGCGGCTCCGTATCGTAAAACATGATGAATTCTTCTCTCTAATTTTTTTCTCCCCGAATGTGAATATATAGAGTTGGATTTAAGGTCAGTGGAGCTCCAGGGGGCCCATGAGGCAGGGGGCGCGCCCTGGGGGAAGGGGGCAGGCGCGCCTCCCACCCTCGTGGACAGGGTGTGGGCCCCCTGGCCTTGATTCTTTTGCCAATATTTTTTATTGTTTCCAAAAATAATCTCCGTGAAGTTTCAGGTCATTCCGGGAACTTTTGTTTCTGCACAAAAATAACACCATGGCAATTCTGCTGAAAACAGCGTCAGTCCGGGTTAGTTCCATTCAAATCATGCAAGTTAGTGTCCAAAACAAGGGCAAAAGTGTTTGGAAAACTAGATACGACGGAGACGTATCAAGGACCCATGGAGGATGACATGTGTCTATGGGGAGGTGCAGACCCATCTTAGACACCAAACGTGGACTGTACTTAAAAATATCAGTACTTTAAATGGCCTTCCATGGTTGTGCATAGGTGATTTCAATTAAGTGTTACGTCCAAGTGAGCATGAAGGTGTAGGAGAACGCAATAATCAAATCCAGGCCTTCAGAGACACGGTGGACGTTTGCATGTTGCTTGATTTGGGCTATAAGGGCTGTTTCTGGACGTTTGAGAAGAAAGTGACTGGTGGCTCATTTACTCGATGCCGTCTTGACAGGGCGTTGGCAAATTCAGATTGGTTGGCGAGATTCCCGTTAGCCTCTATAGCACACGAGGTTGCGGCGTCATCGGACCATATGGCTTTGCTTCTGGATCTTAGAAGAGTTAAGGGCGAAAGGGCAAAGCGGGAGTTTAGATACAAGACCATGTGGGAGAATCATGCGGGCTTGAGAGATATGTTGGTTCAAATCTGGGAAACCGAAGCTCCCTGCAACTCGGTAGAAGATATACGATGCAAGATCGAGAACCTGGCTAAAGGACTTGACAGATGGAGTAATGACATGTTCGGAAGCGTGAGGAAGGAAATCAAGCATCTAAAGAAAATGCTAGAAGAGCTGCAGTCTGATCCTTTACGGACGGGGCCGTCACATGTTGAACTCAAAATAAATGAACGTCTCATTGAAATGTATCACCGTAAGGAGATAATGAGGTGCCAGAGGGCGAGGATAGATTGGCTGACGGTAGGTGACAAGATGTAACGCCCACGACGCGGCTATATCTCCCACGTATCGAAGCTCGATTTAGAGGCATAACCGCATTGTAAGCAATATCGCAAGAGGGGTAATCTTTACACATCCCATGTACTGAATAAGAAAAGAGGTACATAGTTGGCTTACACTCGCCACGTCACACAATAGCATAAATATCATTACATTCATCCAGATACAATCAAGGTCCGACTACGGAACCAAAATAAAGACAACCCCAAATGCATAATGTCCCCGATCGACCCAACTGGGCTCCACTACTGATCGTCTGGAAAGGAAATGTAGTACCGTCATGAGTCCTCATCGAACTCCCACTTGAGCTCAGTCGAATCTCCTGGAGTGGTATCGTCGGTCCCTGCATCTGGTTTTGGAGTAATCTGTGAGTCACGGGGACTCAGAAATCTCACACCCTCGCGATCAAGACTATTTGAGCTTATATGTAGGTAAAAGGTATGAGGTGGAGCTGCAACAAGCACTAGCATATAAGGTGGCTAACATACGCAAAAGAGAGCGAGAAGAGAAGGCAAGGCACGGTCGAGAAACTATGATCAAGAAGTGATCCTAGAACAACCTACGTTCAAGCATAACACGAGACCGTGTTCTCTTCCCGAAATCCACCGAAAAGAGACCATCACGGCCACACACTCTGTTGATTCGTTTTAATTAAGTTAAGGTTCAGGTTTTCTACAATCGGACATTAACAAATTCTCGTTTGCCCATAACCGCGAGCACGGCTTTCGAAAGATCAAATCCCTACAGGGGTGTCCCAACTTAGCCCATCGCAAGCTCTCACGGTCAACGAAGGATATTCCTTCTCCCAAGACAATCCGATCAGACTCGGAATCCCAGTTACAAGACATCTCGACAATGGTAAAACAAGTCCAGCAAGACCACCCGCTGTGCTGACAAATCCCAATAGGAGCTGCACATATCTCGTTCTCAGGGCACACCGGATGAACACTACGTACAACTAAAACCAACCCGCAAGTTTCCCCGAGGTGGCGCTGCAAGTGGCTCTATTTTGGACCAACACTCAGAGGAGCACTGGCCCGGGGGTTTAAAATAAAGATGACCCTTGAGTCCGCGGAACCCAAGGGAAAAAGAGGCTAGGTGGCAAATGGTAAAACCAAGGTTGGGCCTTGCTGGAGGAGTTTTATTCAAGGCGAACTATCAAGGGGTTCCCATTATAACCCAACCGTGTAAGGAACGCAAAATCAAGGAACATAACACCGGTATGAGGGAAACTAGGGCGGCATGAGTGGAACAAAACATCAGGCATAAGGACGAGCCTTCCACCCTTTACCAAGTGTATAGATGCATTAAAGTAGACAAGATATAATAATGATATCCCAACAATAAACATGTTCCAACAAGGAACAAACTCCAATCTTCACCTGCAACTAGCAACGCTATAAGAGGGGTTGAGCAAAGCGGTAACATAGCCAAACAACGGTTTGCTAGGATGAGGTGGGTTAGAGGTTTGACATGGCAATATGGGAGGCATGATAAGCAAGTGGTAGGTATCGTAGCATAGGCATAGCAAAAGATCGAGCATCTAGCAAGCAAAGATAGAAGTGATTTCGAGGGTATGGTCGTCTTGCCTGCAAAGTTCTCCGAGTTGACGTTAGCTTGATCCTCGTAAGCGTACTCAACGGGTTCCTCGATCACATACTCATCTCCCGGCTCTACCCAAAGCAAGAACACAAACAAAGGGAACCACAATCAACCACGTTCAATGCACAAACAACATGATGCAAAACATGGCATGATATGCGAGATGTGATATGCAATGCACATGCATGCTTCGGAAAGGAAAGATTGAACCTGGCCTCAAATTGGAAAACCAAGAGTGCCACTGGAAAGATGAGTTGATTTCAGTCAAAATCGATATAAAGATCACCGGAATCGGATGCACGGTTTGCAAATGACAAGCAAAACAAATCTGGCACCGATCTGCGATTAACAGCACGAGGCCATCTAAATGCATCAAGAAAAATAAGTTACATCACTCTAACATAACAAAAAAGCACATGGCAGGGATCCGCTCAAGATTCTTGACAAAAGATGAACACTGAGCTATGGCTAATTCACTCAATGGCAGGTTCAAACAAGCATGGCAAAAGTGCAAAAGATAACAGGTTACAGACTTTGTGAAAATAACAACATGTCAGGAATTTAACATCAGGAAGCAATGTTTAGAGCACGATAACAACATGCTACAGGAACATATCATGACAAATCAAGGAATGTCATGAAACTACACAAAGCATATAACAAAAGTCCCTATTGACCATAAGCCAAAAGGGATCAGAAAATACAATGGCAACCATGTGAACATAGCAAGTTTCGTTAACAGATTCAGACTTAGCAGAAAACTGAAACATGGCAAAACAGATATTAAGTAGGCATGTTTAGGAGCTCGATGCACTCACCACAAGGAATTGCATGACAAACTAAGCATACACCCAGAAAGTAGGCATGATAAATAAGCTAAACATGGCAAGAACACTCTCATAGCATGCAAGGATAAACTATAACAACCTCGGCAAAAATGCTTAACATGTAAACATTCTGCCAGGAACATTTTATAGCAAAAGTAGAGCTCAATTGAGTCAAGCTAGGGTGCTTCATAATTGCAAACAAAGACATGGATGGATAGAGCACAACAATATCTCCAAAACATCCTTATTGATCATGCTCAAAAGAGGCATGGATCACTCTGTAGCAACAAGAATACATGGCATAAAAATATAATCAGGAAAATGACTTCGAGGATTTCTAAGTCCCTGAAATCAGCAACATTATGAGAGCTACTTTGCATGCTTGGGCTAGTCACCACAAAGATCACAAAAAAATACATGGCATACACCCGTGGAAAGATGGCATGGCATACTTCAAAACACATGTAGGGCTCAAGTTCATAGGAGGCACACATTAAACATGGCAAAAATGACAAATGTCCAATCTCTCATAAGAAACATAAACTAACATTGCATGGCACTCTTGCAACAGCATTTAGGACATCAAGATGAGCTCAAATGAACATGGTGCAATGGAATGAAATGAAGTACTCGTCGAGACGAACAATTTGATATGCTACACGCCCAAAACGGAGCCACGGGTGAAAAGTTATGGCATGGTGAAAAATGCTAAAAATGCCGGGGACTTAGCAAAAAACGACCTTCGGGATCTTTGGGTTAGGGTGGAAAAGATCCGAGAATTTCGAGGGGAGATGCTTTTATATAGGTAGAGGGAGCTAGGAGGCTCCAAATTGAGCACGGTTTGCGGCTACGCGATCGTGATCGAAGGACCGAGATGATGGAGGGGGTTTAGGTGGGTTTTGGACCACTTTGGAGAGGTGTTGGGCTGCAACACACACGAGGCTTTTTCGGTTCCTCGGTTAACCGTTGGAGTATCAAACGAAGTCCAAATGGCACGAAACTTGACAGGTGGTCTACCGGTAGTAAACCAATGCCGCTTGGCAAGTCTTGGTCCAATCCAAGAACGTTTAACACCTGCACACAAAAAGAGGTAAAAGGGGACACCGGAGGACATAGGAGCGCCGGAATGCAAAACGGACAACGGGGAAAAAGCTCGGATGCATGAGACGAACACATATGCAAATGCGATGCACATGATGACATGGTATTGAGATGCATGGCAAAGACAAAACAACATGAAGACAAAAACCCGACAACGAGGAAAATCATAACTTAGTGCCGGAAATGGCAAGAGTTGGAATACAAATGCGGCAAGTTACATACGGGGTGTTACACAAGAACAACAAATTCTTTCATCTACGGGCGAGTTTGAGGAGGAAGAAAAATATGATAAAAGCCTTACATAATTCATTGGGAGCAATTGTAGTAGATCTAGATGAGCTCAAAGCCATGGTAAATAACGTTTATCAAACGTTATATACTTCCGAGGAGGTCCAGGGGATGGATGCAGTGCTTACTCACGTGCCAAGGAAAGTGTCTGAGAAGATGAATGCTATGTTGAAGGCATATTACACTAAGGAAGAGGTGAAAACAACACTGTTCCAAATGTTCCCGACAAAGGCACCAGGGCTAGACGGTTTTCCGGCACATTTTTATCAGCGCCATTGGGATATTTGTGGGGATGATGTAACAAGGGTGGTGTTGAAAATAGTCCAGGGAGAAGAGAGCCCAGAAGGTATTAATGACACCATTCTTGTTCTAATACCGAAGGTAATAAATCCCACCATCCTTTCCCAGTTTAGGCCCATAATCTTATGCAACGTTATGTATAAAATTGCCTCTAAAGTGGTGGCCAACAGACTGAAGCTAGTTCTACCAGACATAATTTCGGCTAAACAATCTTCTTTTGTTCCGGGGAGGCTTATCATTGATAACATTATATGTGCATATGAGTGCTTGCATCTCATGAAGAGGTCTAAAGCGAAGACTAATAGTTATTGTGCTCTCAAATTGGATATGATGAAGGCTTATGATAGATTGGAGTGGCCTTATTTGAGGGCTATTATGATCAAGCTTGGCTTCTCTCATCGATGGATTAATACAGTTATGGGCATGGTCTCTTCAGTGTCCTTTTCTATTCTTTTTAATGGTGAGAAGCTTGATTCTTTCAGATCAACCAGAGGTATCTGACAGGGAGACCCAATTTTCCCTTACTTATTCTTGATTGCAGCAGAGGGCCTTTCGTGCCTCCTAAAATCCAGTACACAATCATCAATTGCAGGTATTAAGGTGGCCCCAACCGCCTCAACTATAAACCACCTTTTGTTTGCAGATGACAGCCTGTTGCTTTTTAAGGCTAATGTTGAGGGGTTAGTTGCAGTGTCAAACCAGTTGGAAACATATTGTAAGGCTTCTGGGCAACATATCAATCATGACAAGTCATCCATCTTTTTTAGCCGGGGCTGTCCAGGCTCTATGAGGGAAGCAATAAAAAACTCCTTGCAGGTTCATAATGAGTCCTTAAGTGAGCGTTATTTGGGCATGCCAACGGACGTGGGACACTCCAAGAATGGAACGTTCAAGTACTTGAGAGACTGGGTATGGGAGAAGGTAAAAGGCTGGATGGAAAAATTACTCTCTGCTGCCGGTAAAGAAGTTTTGATCAAGGCAGTTGCGCAAGCAATTCCGGTCTACTCTATGGCATGCTTCCGTCTTCCTAGAGGGTTATGTGACAGTATATCTGCCATCATTAGGCAATTTTGGTGGGGGAGTAAGCAAGGCAAACAAAAAACAAACTAGGTTGTCTGGGACACTATGATACAACCAAAACAGATGGGTGGACTTGGATTCCGTGATTTGGAGATATTCAATCTAGGTCTGCTTGCGAGGCAAGCTTGGAGAATAATGAACGATGAATGCTCTCTTAGTGCTCAGGTTTTGAAAGCTGTTTACTTCCCAAACAGTACATTATTGGAGGCAGATTTGGGTCCTCATCCATCTCAGATTTGGTGAGCAGTATTAGATGGAAAGGAGATACTAGCTCAGGGAATCATAAGGAGAATTGGGGATGGGGAGAGCACGGATATATGGTTGCATAATTGGATCCCTCGTGATAGTTTCAAAAGCCCTATTACATCCTTAGTGCCGAACCCACCACGGCGAGTATCTGATCTTATTGATACTACTACAACACAATGGAATGAGGGGCTGGTTCGCTCAGTTTTCATCCCGGTTGATGCAAACAAGATTTTAAAAATACCAGTGTGTATGCGTAGGCAGCCGGATTTTTGGGCTTGGCATGAAGAACCAACTGGCTGTTTCACCATTCGGCCGGCATACCAAATGATATTGCGTACGAAGACAAGCAGAGAGGGATGGTGGAACGAGGCCGATGGCTCATCGACGGGGTAGAACAGCAGGTTTTGGAGCACTATATGGCATATCTAGGTACCCTCAAAACTTCATATGTTCATATGGAGACTTGCCAGACATTCTATGCCCAGCGGAGAAGTGCTTCATCATCGCCATATGGCCGAAACAGACACTTGCTGCTTGTGTGGAGCTAGGGATACATGGAGACACACACTTCTCTCTTGCGCTCTCTCAAGAAGCGTATGGGCTCTCGCACCAGAGGAGTTGGTCGAGAAAATCATCACACACCAAGAGGAAGACGCTAAGGACTGGTTATTTGCTCTACATGAAATGCTAGATGCGCATGATTTCGTCCGTGTTGTGGTAACCATGTGGGCAATCTGGGCTGCACGAATAAAGGCAATTCATGAGAATATATTTCAATCTCCACACGCTACAGCGGCTTTCATTAATAAGTTTCTGTCAGAGTTGGAGATAGTTAACAAAAGGGAGACGCATGTGGTACCAAGGAGAGTCATGCGGAGTGCAACATGGGTGCCGTCAATCCAAGGTTGTGTCAAGATCAATGTTGACGGGGCAGTGGCCGTGAGAAGGAAGCATGGTTTCGTAGGAGCGATTTGCAGAGATCAACATGGCAACTTTTGGGGGGCTTCGACCATTGTTTTCAAGCATATCACAGAGCATCAAACGCTGGAAGCCCTAACTATAAGGGAAGCTCTCTCGTTGGCAGATGATCTATATGCACGAGATATACAGGTTGCCTCGGATTGCAAGGTGGTTGTCGACGAATTGCATCATGGCAAGATAGCTACTTATGGAGCTGTCCTTCGGGAGATATCGAAACACTCTTCTAGTTTTTTATCATGCAATATAGGTCATGAATTTAGGAGCTCAAATTATGAAGCTCACAATCTAGCGAAACATTCTCTCTTCCTCGCGGTTGGCCGCCATGTGTGGTTAGGCCAGCCGGGAGATCTTCATTTCATCCCTGTAAACATTGTGATGGGTTAATAAAGTTTCGCGAGATTGTCAAAAAAACAAGAGATAGAAGAATCCAAAAAAAACAAGAGATCGAAGAGGACAACCAGTTCCGGAGAATTACCTCAAAAAAATACTTCGGCTTTGGCGTCCAACCCTTGCCCACCGACCACCCCCGCCTCTCCTCCCTCAGCCTACGCGCCGCCCGCCGCCGCCATTGACGTAAGCGCCCCCTCCTCCACCGTCGCGCTCCCGCTCTGCTGCTCCGCTCCCTTCCCTTCTCCCGCGTAGTCACTTCCGGTCCTCTCCCCCCCCCCCGCGCGCTCGTGCAGGCACAGATGATGGGCTCCTCGGGCTCCGGCAATGGCTCCCGCCACCTCGACCCAGGCCGCGTCCACGAGCTTGTCATCCGCCGCAAGCCGTACGACCTCCTCCACTACCTGAATTCCGTGCCCGGGGTGTTCAAAGACTGGATTATGTTGCTTCACGGAATTGCAAATGCGGAAGAATAAGTCTTTTGACATTCTGAAACGGCGTCGAAAGTAATTCTCCAGAAAAACAGGTGATGATGCAAAGTAGTTGCGCACCAATCATTTGTGTGAATCAATCCGTTCTCTCCGAATGAACGCACGACCATAAATGGAAGCACCGTGCTTCGGTTTCTTCCTCTTGTGCATGGCCACTAGCATAGCAATCTCCTCTTCTTCATGCAAATCAAATACCTCGTCCGACGATGAATCATCCACGAAAGAGGGGTCAACCGAGCTCATCTACAATTCACACAACCACCGTCAAACATACTATCCAATCCCAAGTTAAATCATCAAGTTTCGCCATTTTTTACCTTGGGGAATTCCGTCGAACACCTTGTGCGCGCGGTGGAAGAAGATGGCCGCCGGTTGGATTGGCTGCTGCTGACGGCTGCGGTCGGCTCCGGACGGCGGCGGTGATAAGAAATGAGCTCGGAGGCCGGCCAAGAGGAGCTTGGCGGGCGGCGAAGAATAGTTCGGCAGCCGGACGGCAGGACTAGGGTTTTACGCATCCTCGCGGCCCGAACCTGGGTAAATGATCCTTGTGCTGTCTACTAGCCCTGCTCTCCTCGCAACCCTGCGCCCCGGCAACCGTACACTACTAGGAAAAGGGCTATAGATGAAATTGGCACTAATGGCGCACCAGACATGTGGTGCACCACTACTATATACTAATGGCGCACCATGTGTTGGTGCGCCATTAGTGTCCAAATACTAATGGCGCACCACATCCATGGTGCGCCATTAGTAACAAGGTTATTTTTTTTTCAAAACTAGTAATGGCGCACCAGGGGATAGTGCGCCATTACTAGTTAAAACTAGTAATGGCGCACCACATCCACGGTGCGCCATTAGTAAAAAAAATTCAATTTTTTTTCAATTTTTTTTTCAAAACTAGTAATGGCGCACCAGGGGATAGTGCGCCATTACTAGTTAAACTAGTAATGGCGCACCACATCCACGGTGCGCCACTAGTAATTTTTTTTCAATTTTTTGAAAACTAGTAATGGCGCACCGTGGGAGTGGTGCGCCATTACTAGTTCAACTAGTAATGGCGCACCACTCCCACGGTGCGCCATTACTAACTTGGCCCAAAAATTCCCTCGCATGCACCCCCCCCCCCCCCCCCCCCCCCCCCCCCCGTGGACCGCCTTTTTAGTTTAAAAAAAAGAAAATGATGAAAATGTCAAAAAAAATAAAAGAAAATAAGTTTCCCATGTGATATGTGGTCTAGTTGTTGGGAAAATATACAAATATGAATTTCGACTTTATTTGCAAAATCTCTCCGGAATTTGTAAAATGAGCATAACTTTTGCATACGAACTCGGATTAAAAAGTTTTCTATATGAAAAATCATCTAGTCGAAAAGTTACATCCGAATTTAACCGGGGGAACCCCGTTAAACATTTTCAGAATCCTCAAAAACCTAACAAAAAAAGTTACGGGGCTTTTAAGATCTGGAGGGAAAAAATTCAAAAAATTTCAAACTTACTAGTGGCGCACCGTATGCTAGGTGCGCCACTAGTAACAGAAAAAAAATTAGTTTCGATTTTTTTTTCAGGAATTTTTTTCAAAATATGATACGTAATATGAACGGAAGTTTGAAATATTTTTTCAAAATTTCATCACACTCATGAACATGAACAAAGTCCTAAACATCAACAAGGTTTAATAGGATTGATATGCTAGATATATCAACAAGTGCCTATGAACTGAGCTGGTGTTGGGGTTAGATAAAACTCTGAAGTTAAGCGTGCTTGGGTTGGAGTAGTGTGAGGATGGGTGACCTTTCAGGAAGTTTGACCACAGAGTGCGATTTGACCTGAGATTAAGCATATTGATCCAAGATTAAGCCATAGTGACCCGAGATTAAGGAAAAATTTGATTTTTTTTAAAATATAAAAAAAATTGAATTTTTTTATTACTAATGGCGCACTTCTATGTGGTGCGATTTGACCCGAGATTAAGCATATTGATCCGAGATTAAGCCATAGTGACCCGAGATTAAGAAAAAAATTTGAATTTTTTTTTAAAATATAAAAAAAAATTGAAAAAAATTTATTACTAATGGCGCACTTCTATGTAGTGCACCATTACTAAGTCAGATAGTAATGGCGCACCTCTAGGCATACTAATGGCGCACTACAGGTGCACCAGTGGTGCGCCATTAGTAAAAAATACTAGTGGCGTGGTACTAGTGGCGCACCAGTAGTGCGCCATTAGTAGGCAAAACTGGTGCGCCACTAGTAGGCCTTTTCCTAGTAGTGGTAGTAGGGATTCTTGTGATCCCATAGGTGTCGTTCCACACCGACATCTTTGGCGCGCCAGGTAGGAGGCGCAATTGTGAGAATCTGGTCTGATAGTCAGCCTAGCGGTTCTTCGTCGCCATGGCCCCTAAGAAGAAGACGGCCACGGCAGTCGACTCGTTGGGAGCCGAACGACCCGTGCCGGTGCGGACGAGCAGCGGACCGCTCGTAGACAGGACTCGGGCCGCGGCCCGCGAGCACCAGCATCGCCCAGGTAGTCGAAGGCTGGCGGGCGGCGTTATTCGCACGCCAGACGACCGGCTACACGTCCCCGGATCCAAAGACGGAGCTGGCCCCCCAGCAGGCGGCGCGGGGCGTTCCAGGGGCGTCGTTGTGCCGACTCCGGGCGGCGCGGCGACCTCCAGGACGCCTACACCGGCGACCACCACGCATTCCTCCCATGGTGTGCGGGCCGAGCAGCGTCACCATGCTGGTGACCCTGGGCACCTCCGTGGGAAGAGCCCTATGTGTCATCGGCAAGGTGAAGGGGTCCAGCATGCTCGCGGAAGCGCTGGTGAAAATGGCACGCAGCCGCTGGGTCGTGATGGAGCTCCTTCTAACATAGTTAGAAGTCGAAGCGCGCCGCGATCCACGCAGTTGTCGCCACCGCCCACGCCAGCCGAAGCTTTGGCGCGCACACAGCTGCTCCTCGACTTCCCTCCTGTTGCGGAGAAATTCGATGAGTGGAGGGCCACCAACCGGAGCCTCGTCGCCATCGCAAACAAAGACGATCCGCGACCTGCGAGGACCTCGGGTTGGCGCTCCACCGAGCCACCACATGCTGGCGCTGGGAGGACCGGGGGAGTTGCGGCCACGATGCACACTCCTCCTCCTCGCCAGCCGCCGCGGGCGTCGGCCTGTCGCGATGACGCTTGTGATAACATCTCCATTGCGTCGTCCGACCCACGGACCCTCCGTGACCAGCGCCAGGTCCTTCGGGAGCGAGCTCACGAAGACGCTCGAACCACCGTCGAGTGCCGGCGCGAAACGCGCCGCCAGTCGGACAAGCGGGCGGGACCCGCTATGGACCACCCGACACCGGGGGGCCCCGGCGGCCTACCTTACGAGGTGGGCTGCCCGGCTTTTACCCGTGAGCTGAGGCAGTTCCAGTGGCCGTCCCACCACACGTTCAAGCCCGACGTCGGCGAGAAGTACACTGGCAAGACCCATTCGTCCGAGTTCCTCAGCATCTACACCATCGCGATGCAGGCCGCTGGGGCTCGCGACGACAAGGTGCTTGCCAACTATTTCCCGCTGACGCTCAAGCCCAATGTGATGTTTTGGTTGATGCACTTGCCGATGGATTCCATTTCTTCTTGGTCAGATCTGTGCCATGAGTTCGTTGGCGCCTTCACAGGAGGCCACCAAGCTCATGGCCAGGCCAGTGATCTGCATATCATTCCCCAGAAGGAAGGGGAGACCCTGCGCAAGTACATCCAGAGATTCAGCCGGGTGCAGTACCACATCCCCGATGTTCATCCCGCCGCTGTGATTAGTGCATTCCACCAGAATGTGCGCAATCGCAAGATACGCGAAGAGCTAGCAATGACCAAGGTCAAGGATGTGGCCGAGCTCTACGTTCTGGCCGATAGGTGCGCCTGGGATGAAGAGGGAAGGAAGTACCCCGGCGAAGATGCCGGCGCGGAAACCGACTCTACCGATGAAGACGCCGCCACCCCGACGAAGAAGAGCCGGCGTCGTAACAGGAAACGCAAAGGCAAGGCCGTGCTTGCCGTTGAGGGATCTGACGATACCGGTGCCGGCAAGAAGGTCAAGGCAGATGCCCCTGGCAAGGAGATTGCCGGGTGCGCCGCCTGCCGGGCCCTGGCGGCTACCGACAAGCCAGGAAGCTCCGGCAAGCAATACTGCAAGATCCACCGCACCAAGGGCCACGACCTCCAGAACTGCTAACAAGTTGAGCTACTTGCTGAGAAGCAAAAGGCTGAGTACGAAAGGCAGGACAAGGAGAAGCACCAGGACGGTGCTGAGGGATCCGACAAGAAGCATGGCGGCCAAGGAGGCCGCCCCGGCAAGGACAACCAATAAGAGAGGCCCGCTCGGGGCCGCGACAAGAAACAAGAATACGACGATCACGACGAGGATGATGAGTCTGGTGAGCAAGGGTTCCAGAAGGCTACGGAGGCCATGTGCGTCGATGGCGGCGCCTCGCTGCATACCTCTCACCACCAGCTCAAGCAGTGGGCGCGTGAGATTACAGCAGCAGAGCCGTCGTTCGATGCTCAGAAGCCACTAAAGTGGTCCAGCACGCCCCTCATCTTTGATGCCGAGGACCACCCTGACCGCACTACCGCGGTCGGGTGTTTGCCATTGTTGGTCTCGCCAATGATACGCAACCTCAGGGTGAACAAGATGTTGGTTGACGGCGGGGCCGGCCTGAACCTGATCTCGCCTGTCGTGATCAAAAGGATGCAAATCCTTGACGGGGACCTCGAGGAAACGGGCACGTTTCAGGGGGTCAATCTGGGGAGGAGCCAGCCGAAGGGAAAGGTCACACTGCCCGTGACATTTGGAGGGGAGTTGAACTACAGGACGGAGAGGATCGTCTTCGACGTGGCCGAGATCCTCTTGCCCTACAACGGGACCCTCGGCCGCCCGGCACTAGCCAAGTTCATGGCGGCATCACACTACGCCTACAACATGCTAAAGATGCCCGAGCCGTTGACCATCATCTCCGTCCCCTCCGACAAGAAGGACGCGCTGATCTACGTCGACCAACTCCACCGGGAAGCAGTTGCAGCAGCTGCCGTCAAGGCACCTGCTCCTGCTGCTGAAGGCCCGGGAGGAAAGAAGGAGCCTGACAAGACCTCTCACACCCACTCTGGCAACCGCACCTCCTCAGAGTGTTGTGCTACCGTCGAGGACGTGCCAGGGAGCTATGGCGACAAGAGCAAGAGATCCAGAGCCGAGCCGCCATAGACCAAGAAGGTGCCCGTCGGGGAGGATGGCACGGGAGGGGACTTCTTCATAGGATCCACCCTCGACAGAAAATAGGAAGGCGCGCTCGTCACCTTCCTGTGGGCAAATGTCGACGTGTTTGCGTGGCAAGTGTCCGACATCCCTGGTGTTCCCAGGGAGGTGATTGAGCACCACCTAGCTGTCTGCCCCACGTGCGGCCCGTCAAGCAGAAGGTCACAAAGCAGGCTCTGGAAAGGCAAGAGTTCATCATAGAGGAGATCAGGAAGTTGGAAGCGGCATGTTTGGTGAGAGGGGTGCTCCACCCGACGTGGTTGGCCAATCCGGTAGTGGTGCGCAAGGCGAATGGGAAGTGGAGGCTGTGTATTGATTACACAGATATTAATAAGGCTCGTCCTAAGGACCCCCTTCCCGTTGCCGCGCATCGACCAAATTGTTGACTGCACAGCCGGGTGTGATCTGTTATCATTCCTCGACGCCTACTCAGGCTACCACCAAATCTTCATGACAAGAGACGATGAAGAGAAGACAACATTCATCACCCCATGTGGTACGTATTGCTTTTCACGGATGCCTTTCGGGTTGAAGAGTGCTGGCTCAACGTTTGCAAGAGCGGTCCAAATTGGTTTTGACCTCAGCTCCATAGAAATATGGAGGCCTATATGGATGACATAGTGGTCAAAGCCAAGGACGGGCCAACTCTTGTGCAAGATTTGGAAGAGACATTTGCGAACCCGCGCAAGATCAACCTCAAGATGAACCCTGAGAAGTGCGTCTTCGGCGTTCCATTCGGCAAGCTTCTTAGGTTCTTTGTGTCGCAGCATGGGATTGAGGCAAACCCAGACAAGATCAAGGCTATTTAGCAGATCGAGGCACCCAAGCAGATCAAGGACGTGCGTCGGCTCACCGGCTGCGTTGCCACCATGAGCCGATTCATCTCCAAGTCCGCCGAGCGCGCCCTTCCCTTCTTCAAAATCTTGAAGAAGGTAAGCCCAATATAGTGGACCCCAGAAGCCGAGGCAGCACTACAGGATCTAAAGAAATACCTCTCCTCCACGCCAATACTGGGTGCGCCTAAACCACAATAGCCGTTGCTGCTGTATCTGGTGGCGACGAATCAAGTGGTCAGTGCCGCACTGGTGGCACAGAGGAAGGTCGACGAGGAGGCAGAAATGGCGGCAGAACCAGCGGATGGCAAGCCAAAGATTCCCTTGGCAGGGCCTGGTGCTGGCAAGGCGCGGCCCCCGGCAGAGTCTGGTGCCACCAAGGCAATGCCCGCGCAATCGAGTGAAGTGGAGCCAAAGAAGAAGATGATGCAACACCCGGTTTACTTTGTCAGCTCCCTCTTGCAGGGGGCTAGGTCGAGGTATTCCAGCGTGCAAAAATTGCTCTTCGGCCTCCTTATGGCCTCGAGGAAGCTGCGTCACTACTTCCAGGCCCACGAGATCACTGTCGTCACCCGCCTCCCGTTGCAACGGATACTGCACAACCCAAACGCAACCGGAAGGATTGTGGAATGGGCCTTGGAGCTGTCAAGCTTCGGTTTAAAGTTTGAAAGTACCTCGACAATTCAGAGCAGAGTCTTGGCGGATTTCATCGCGGAATGGACCTCGACGCCTGACGAAGAAATCCAGGAGACCGCTCTCCCCGGCAAGGAAGCAGTCCGCGACTGGATCATGTACTTTGATGGGGCTTTCTCGCTGCAAGGCGCCGGTGCCGTTGTGCTGCTCGTCGCACCCACCGGAGAACACCTCAAGTACATGATCCAGATGCACGTCCCCAGGGAGATGTCCACCAACAACACCGCTGAGTACGAGGGATTGCTTGCCGGTCTCAGGATCACGGCAGACCTTGGGGTTAAGAAGCTCATTGTCAGGGGTGACTCGCAGCTCATTGTCAGGCAGGTCAACAAGGATTATCAGAGCCCATTGATGGAAGCATACGTAGATGAGGTGAGGAAGCTGGAGGAACGCTTTGACGGTATCCAGGCGGAGCACGTCCCCCGAGCGGAGAACGACATCGCCGATTACCTATCAAAGCGTGCCGCATTCAAGCTACCTGTGGAACCAGGTACCTTTTTGCTCCAGTTAACTCAACCATCCGTCGAACCATCAGCGGGGCAGAGCAAGCGGAGAATATCAGGTCCCGGCAAGTACTTTCCTACCGAGCCCCCTGGGGCTACCGGCAAGGGTGCTGCCGCGGACGCTGAGCCTGCCCAAGAGCAACTGGCTCCGGCAGGATGTCAAGCCCTGGCCGTAGAGATAGCCGCTCCCATGGCGGAAGAGGTGCCTTTGGTCCTTGTCGTCGAGCCCCAGGCTCCGGCATGGGCGCAGCACACCGTCCAATTCCTCCAAACAGGGAGCTTCCCGAGGAGCAGGAAGAAGCGGAGAAAGTAGCCCGTCGGTCCGCCCTATACCAGTTCGTCGATGACGTCCTGTACCGGAGAAGGCCGAACGGTGTGAAACTCAAGTGCATCCCCCGGGAGGAAGGACTAGAGCTGTTGGCAGAGATACATGGAGGCATATGTGGCTCCCACATAGGGTCGAGGGCCCTTGCCGGGAAGGCGTTCCGGCAAGGTTTCTTCTGGCCCACTGTAACACACACGATGCGGCTATATCTCCCACGTGTCGGAGCACGACTTAGAGGCATAACCGCATTGTAGGCATATCGTAAGAGGGGTAATCTTTACACATCCCATGTACTGAATAAGAAAGAGGTACAGAGTTGGCTTACAATCGCCACTTCACACAAAACATGAATATAACATTACATCATCCAGATACAATCAAGGTCCGACTACGGAACCAAATAAAGAAAGACAACCCCTAATGCAAAAGATCCCCGATCGCCCCGACTGGGCTCCACTACTGATCAACTGGAAAATGAAACAACACAATGAACACGATCTTCATCGAGCTCCTCTTTGAGCTTGGTTGCGTCACCTGTATGGTTATCATCGGCACCTGCAACTTTTTGAAGTAATCTGTGAGTCACGGGGACTCAGCAATCTCACACCCTCGCGATCAAGACTATTTAAGCTTATGGGTAGGAAAAGGGGGTAGTGAGGTCGAGCTGCAGCAAGCACTAGCATATATGGTGGCTAACTTACGCAAATGAGAGCGAGAAGAGAAGCAAAGCATGGTCGTGAACTAGAAGTGATCCTGAAACTACTTAAATTCAAACGTAACGCAAGAACCGTGTTCACTTCCCGGACTCCGCCTAGAAGAGACCATCACGGCTACACACGCGGTTGATGCATTTTAATTAAGTTAAGTTTCAAGTTTTCTACAACCGGACATTAACAAATTCCCATCTGCCCATAATCGTGGGCACGGCTTTTGAAAGTTCAAAACCCTGCAGGGGTGTCCCAACTTAGCCCGTCACAAGCTCTCACGGTCAACGAAGGATATTCCTTCTCCCAGGAAGACCCGATCAGACTCGGAATCCCGGTTACAAGACATTTCGACAATGGTAAAACAAGACCAGCAAAGCCGCCCGATGCGCCAACATCCTGATAGGAGCTGCACATATCTCGTTTTCAGGGCAACACCGGATGAGCAATCCATACAACTAAAACCAGCCCTCAAGTTTCCCCGAGGTGGTGCTGCAAGGGGCTCTAGTTCGGACCAACACTTAGAGAAGCACTGGCCCAGGGGGGTTAAAATAAAGATGACCCTTGGGTTGGCCGACCCAAGGGAAGGGTAATAGGTTGTTAGGCAAAAGTAAAACCAAGGTTGGGCCTTACTGGAGGAGTTTTATTCAAGGCGAACTATCAAGGGGTTCCCATTATAACCCAACCGCGTAAGGAACGCAAAATCAAGGAACATAACACCGGTATGACGGAAACTAGGGCGGCAAGAGTGGAACAAAACACCAGGCATAAGGCCGAGACTTCCACCCTTTACCAAGTATGTAGATGCATTAATTAAATAATAGATATTGTGATATCCCAACAATAATCACGTTCCAACATGGAACAAACTCCAATCTTCACCTGCAACTAGCAACGCTATCAGAGGGGTTGAGCAAAGCGGTAACATAGCCAAACAACGGTTCGCTAGGAAAGGTGGATTAGAGGCTTGGCTTAACAATATGGGAGGCATGATATAGCAAGTGGTAGGTACCGCAGGATAGCAATAGAGAGAGCAACTAGCAAGCAAAGATAGAAGTGATTTCGAGGGTATGGTCATCTTGCCTGCAAAGTTCTCCGAGTTGACGTTAGCTTGATCCTCGTAAGCATAATCAACGGGTTCCTCGATCACGTACTCGTCTCCCGGCTCTACCCAAGGCAATAACACAAGCAAGGGAAACACAATCAACCACGGTGCAATGCACAAGCAACATGATGCAAAACATGGCATGATATGCGGGATGTAATATGCAATGCATATGCGTGCTTCGGAAAGGAAAGATTGAACCAGGCCTCAACTTGGCAAACCACGAGTGCCGCTGGAAAGATGAGTTGATTTCGGTCGAAATCGATATAAAGATCACTGGAATCGGATGCACGGTTTGCAAATGGCAAGCAAAACAATAGTGGCACAATCCTGCGATTAACAACACGATGCCATCTAGAATGCAACAAGAAACTAAGCTACTGCACTCCAAGATAGAAACAAACCACATGGCAGTGATCTACTTAAGATGCTTGACAAAAGATGAACACTGAGCTATGGCTAAATCACACAAGAGCAGGTCCAAACAAGCATGGCAAAAGTGCAAAAGATAACACCATCACAGACTTAGTGAAAATACTAACATGCGTGGAATTAACATCAAGAAGCAATGTTTAGAGAAAGATAACAACATCCTATAGGATCTGATCATAGCAATACAAGGCATGGCAAGAATCTACTCAAAGCATATAACAAAAGTCCCTTACTGACCATAAGCCAAAAGGGATCAGAAGATATGATGGCACCCATGTAAACATAGCAAGTTCCGTAAACAGATTCAGACTTAGCAGAAAACTAGACATGGCAAAAACAGAGTTACGTAGGCATGTTTGCGAGCTCGATGCACTTACCACAAGGCATTGCATGACAAACTAAGCATACACCCAGCAAGAAGACATGATCATGAAGCCAAGCAAAGCAAGAACAAGTTCATAGCATGTATGGATCAACTACAACAACCTCGGGAAAATTGATTAACACGTGAAAAATCTGCCAGGAACATTTTATAGCAAAAGTAGAGCAATATTGAGTCATGCTAGGGTACTCCATAATTGCAAACAAAGACACGGATGGGTAGAGCATAATAATATCTCAAAATCATGCTTACTGAACATACTCAAAAGAGGCATTAAATAACAGCAGGGAAATGACTTAGAAGAATTCTAAGTCCCTGAAATCAGCAACATCACGAGAGCTACTTTGTATGCTTGTGCTACTCACCACATTGATCACAAAAATACATGGCATACACCCCTGTAAAGATGGCATGACATTTCCCAAAACACATGTAGAGCTCATAGCCATATGCAGCACACAATAATCATGGCAAAAATGACAAATGCTCATAAACTGATTAGAATTAGGAACTAACATTTTATAGCACTCTTGCAACAACATTTAGGTCATCAATATGGACTCAGACAAGCATGGTGCAATGGAACAAAATGAAGAGGACATCCTAACGAACATTTCGATATATGGCACGTGTAAAACGGAGCTACAGATGAGAAGTTATGATGCGATGAACATGGCATAAAGATGTAAGGGAAAAAGGACTTAGGCGAAAACAACGTCCGAATCTCCAGATCTAGGGTTTGTTGCACGCGGACCGAGGATGGACGAATCTCTCGCCGGAGATGGGGAAGACGTCCGGAGAGGAGGGAAAAGTGGCCGGAGCTCGCGGATCCAGCCTGATCCGGGCGCGGGGCAGCGTGGGGAGGACGGCGGCGAGCCGTGGCGGCGCGGGGACGGCAACGCAGCAGGGTCGGGAGGCGAGCGGCGGCGCAAGGGCGGCGGCAACGCGGCGTTGGTCGCCGGCGGATGCGCGCCGGTGGCGGCGAGGTGCGATGGGTGGCGGCGGCCTCGGGCGCGGTCCGGCGAGGAGGCCACACGCGGGCGGCCCGCGGCGAGGCGCGGGCTCCCTCGGGCCCGGCGCGGCCCGGGGCGGGCCCGATCTGGGCCTCACGGGCCCTGGCGGCGGGGAGGAGAGAGAGGGCGGCGTGGCGGCGTGGGAGAGGCCGGACGGTGGCGGCGGACATCTCCGTCGGTGGTGGGGAAGTGGTCGGCGGCGCGAGGGGAAGAAGACTAGGGTTAGACTGCGCGAATTTTTTGGGGAGGCACACATATATATAGGTAGAGGGAGCTAGGAGAGTCCAAATGAGGTGCGGTTTTCGGCCACGCGATCATGATCGAACGACCGAGAGGATGGAGGGGGTTTGGATGGGTTTTGGGCTACTTTGGAGGGGTGTTGGGCTGCAACACACACAAGGCCTTTACGGTTCCTCGGTTAACCATTGGAGTATCAAACGAACTCCAAATGGCACGAAACTTGACAGGCGGTCTACCGATGGTGTACCAAGGCCGCTTGGCAAACCTCGGTCCATTTTGAGAAAGTTTAACACCCGCACACGAAAATAGGCAAAAGGGAACGCCGGAGGACATAGGAGCGCCGGATTGCAAAACGGACAACGGGGAAAATGCTCGGATGTATGAGACGAACACGTATGCAAATGCGATGCACATGATGACATGATATGAAATGCATGACACACAAACAAAGGACAAGGCAACAACAGCGAATAACTGGAAGACACCTAGCACAACAGTCTCGGGGCGTTACAACACTCCTCCACTACGAGAGGATCTCGTCCCGAGATCTAGAATGGCACCGGAGGGAAAACGGAAGAGGAATATAAGCGGTAAAACTAAGTTGCTTCTTTGACAAATGAGTGAAACCAAAGAACCTTGAAAGGTTAAACCATCTCGAGTAAGGATACAACGGAGATGAAGGAAGTTGAAAACACTCCGTTAGAAAAGAGGAACAAGGAACATTACGAGAAACTTTGAGGTTAAATGCCAAGATAGATATTGGAACCACTCCGGTTAAAACAAGATAGAGAAGGAATAAGAATGATATGATTTGGGCAGCACTCCGACTGTAAATGGAAGGAAATGAACATGATCTTGACAAAACAAGATGATGGGTCGAAGAGAGCAACATCACAATGCCTCCGAGAAGAAATGAGGGGATGTAATGGAATAAACGGAGGAGAAAACAAGATCTTGGTATAGCACACTTACAACAAATGCTAGAACGGAGTTGTTGGATTATCAGCAACGAAAAGGATAATCTTGAAGTGGACTTATGGAAAACGTCTCAAAACTTAGGTGAAATTCTGCCACTAACGAAACACAATTGCTTACTAGAGATCAGCGAAGAGATGAAAACTTGTTCCACCAAGAGGATAAAGAGCAAGCTTGGGTCATTGAGAAGCACCACAATAGCAACATTCCTTAGGGAAGGCTTTAGGTGAAATATGACCCAAGATAACTCCAAATGACAAGATTGATGGATTTAAAATACCTCATTCTTGATAACTTGTGAATCATGAAACCTGAAGGAAAATTATCAAGACTGACATAACACCACCTCAAAAGATAAGTTAGAAAGAATTGCACTCCGGATTGCAAGATGAAGAATGCTTGAGCTCCTTTGAAAAGAATCTTGATGAACGTTTCGAGAATGGATTAAGTCCTTGATGAACCATCATGTAGAGCCTCCATGAAGAACTCCGGTAAAACAAGAATAATCAAAAAGAAGTGAAGGATGAAAAGAATAAGATTGAAGCCCTGCAATGATTTAGATGGATCTTCGAGATGATATAATTGAGAGATCTTGGAACTCCGGGAAAAGAAAGATGAACAATTGAAAACGAGAATTTGATTAGCCTCCGGAATAAGGAGTTGAATATACTCGATGAAAAAAGAATAAGAATTATATTATGCTTATCCTTCATCAATTAAATTGATGAAAACACAACGGATTTGGCATACTACTTATTCTCGTAGAAAGGGTTAAGATAGATATGGCGCAAACTTGAGAAGGTCTTCAACGAACCACCGATAGGATTGAAACAACGAATGAATTGATATGATAGTGAAGGAAGAGAAATCTTGAACTAACCACCGTAAGAATTGAAAATGAAAATAGCAAAAGCGCAATACACCGGGAAGAATTGGAAAACGAAAGATGATACTTGAGAGAATTTAGATGCAAGTGAACGAAGAGATCCCGAGCTTATTAGAGAATACTTGAATGATGCACCGGTAAGATTTGGAGAATGATAGCTGAAAGCTGAGAATGATGGGCTCCGGACTCCTGAATTGCTCCGGAATGATGAAAATAATTCTCACAATCAAAACAATTATGAGGGGATGGCATCAAGCTTGAAGTACACATCTTTGAGAGGACGGATAGGATTTCAAGGAAAAACTCTTCTTCGGTCTCAAATGCATAGAATGACAATGAGAAACACCACCATGAATTGTTGGGATACTCCGGGATGAAAATTAGAAAGGTTGAACCAACGATGAAAAGAATTTGAAAGATCTTGGAGAAAGACATTTGACTGATGACAAATCATTCTTATGTCAAGCTTGGAAAAGAATTTGAGAGTAAATCAGGGAAAATAAGATGAGTCAGGTAAGATCCTGGGAAAAGACCTGTGGGTTAGGGCCCACTCAAAAGAAAAACCTTTGGAATGATTACTTGAGAAAGAGATTTCACCGGTTGAATAAAATAGGTTGAAGCTTGAATGGATGCAGAGTGGAAACATGAATCTTTGAGATATCTTTAGCACTCCGGAACAATTGAATAGCGAGAGGTGAACGATTCAGGGGTGCACCGGCATGGTAAAGCATGACTTGAATCCACCGGAGAAGAAAGAGAACGGAGAATGATGAGCTAGAAGCTCTATTAGTATCTTCCTGAGGATCACCGGATAAGAATATTGACGGAAAAGAATGGAGAGACTTCACATAAATAAGATGGATACTTGATTAAGAAATCTGAGTCCTTGAAGCAAAGGGGGGGGGGGGGGGGGAAAACAAAGACAACTTGGGACGGATGAAACAAACACCGTTGAGAAGACTTAGAGTTGATCTTGCGGATGTTGAAAAAGATTGGATCCACTTGAAGCGGGGCACGTTGGTTGGAAAAAGAATTGAGATGACAACCTTGATGATCAAGAAGGATTAGTATTCGCATAGAAATATGAGAACACCACTTAGGAAAGGTATGGAATCAACATTTGACTTTGAAGCAACTCGAATACCACAACTGAAAAAACAAAACAATGGATTGGCTTGCAGAAAAAGTCGGAACAAACATATGATAGAGATTTCTTCCGAAGTTTTCGTGGTGGGGCCCACACGGGCTCAATCATACAGCACCATCATGTACAAGGCAGTGCACATGACATACGAAGTGTCCCCAAGTCAGCATAGCCAAGGACTCTTTAAGACACAACGAGACCACTATAAAACCAACCGTGGATAGGCGGACCACTAGACGTCGAACCCCAATTTCGTATCATACATCTGTCGGAAAGATATCCTAGGAGCTACTTGAATTCCCACTTATAAACTCCCGAAACTTTCTAGTTATGCAATCAGGTGTTGGGGATACAGGGGAAGCATAATATCTCACCCAAAACTAGCAAATCCTACATCCAGCTGTATCCATCCTTCAACACATAACCAAGAAACCTTCGGAAATCATTTACCTCAACCTTCGAAAAGCATCCGTTATACAAGTTATGGCAATACTCCCGAACTCCCGCCCCAGTACTGGGTGGCGTCGAGGTTATCTCACCAACAACTGCATAAAAGAGATTTTTTATGTCGGTGAAACTCAGGTATTCCAGAATTGCAACGATAAAATTGTGACGACAACACCTCGGAGCTCAACTCCCCGTGACACTACCACAACCCTTAAATGTCAGGAGGCACCAAGAACAATGTTCTCGTCACAAAACCATCGGAACAATTCCAAGATACCTGCGTGATCCTAAAAAAAATTTAGTGAAATTTTTAGAAGAGAAGAGTCAAAACTCTACGTCACGAAGCCTCACCAGACCGACGAAGGGACTGAGGAATAAAAAGAATCCTACTCTTCGATATATATAATCCTATAAGACTCAAAATATTTTTCTAGACTCAACAACGCCGGCGAGTCGATCAAGCAGGGGGGTCCTAAGTTGGGGAAGGCTCTGATCCCAACTTATAACACCCACGTTGCGGCTATATCTCCCACATGTCGGAGCACGACTTAGAGGCATAACCGCATTGTAGGCATGTCGCAAGAGGGGTAATCTTTACACATCCCATGTACTTAATAATAAAGAGGTACAGAGTTGGCTTACAATCGCCACTTCACACAAAACATGAATATAGCATTACACCATCCAGATGCAATCAAGGTCCGACTACGGAACCAAATAAAAAAGACAATCTCTAATGCAAAAGATCCCCGATCGCCCCGACTGGGCTCCACTACTGATCAACTGGAAAATGAAACAACACAACAAACACGATCTTCATCGAGATCCTCTTTGAGCTCAGTTGCGTCACCTATACGGTTATCATCGGCACCTGCAACTGTTTGAAGTAATCTATGAGTCACGGGGACTCAGCAATCTCACACCCTCGCGATCAAGACTATTTAAGCTTACGGGTAGGAAAAGGGGGTAGTGAGGTGGAGCTGCAGCAAGCACTAGCATATATGGTGGCTAACTTGCGCAAATGAGAGTGAGAAGAGAAGCAAAGCACGGTCATGAACTAGAAGTGATCCTGAAACTACTTACGTTCAAACATAACACAAGAATCGTGTTCACTTCCCGGACTCCGCCGAGAAGAGACCATCATGGCTACACACGCGGTTGATGCATTTTAATTAAGTTAAGTTTCAAGTTTTCTACAACCGGACATTAACAAATTCCCATCTGCCCATAACCGCGGGCACGGCTTTCGAAAGTTCAAAACCCTGCAGGGGTGTCCCAACTAAGCCCATCACAAGCTCTCATGGTCAACGAAGGATATTCCTTCTCCCAGGAAGACCCGATCAGACTCAAAATCCCGGTTACAAGACATTTCGACAATGGTAAAACAAGATCAGCAAAGCCGCCCGATGCACTGACATCCTGATAGGAGTTGCACATATCTAATTTTCAGGGCAACACCGGATGAGCAATCCGTACAACTAAAACCAGCCCTCAGGTTTCCCCGAGGTGGCGCTGCAAGGGGCTCTAGTTTGGACCAACACTTAGACAAGCACTGGCCCGAGGGGGGTTAAAATAAAGATGACCCTTGGGTTGGCTGACCCAAGGGAAGGGTAATAGGTTGTTAGGAAAAAGTAAAACCAAGGTTGGGCCTTGCTGGAGGAGTTTTATTCAAGGCGAACTGTCAAGGGGTTCCCACTATAACCCAACCGCGTAAGGAATGCAAAATCAAGGAAGTTAACACCGGTATGACGGAAACTAGGGTGGCAAGAGTGGAACAAAACACCAGGCATAAGGCCGAGCCTTCCACCCTTTACCAAGTATATAGATGCATTAATTAAATAAGAGATATTGTGATATCCCAACAATAATCATGTTCCAACATGGAACAAACTCAAATATTCACCTGCAACTAGCAACGCTATCAGAGGGGCTGAGCAAAGCGGTAACATAGTCAAACAATGGTTTGCTAGGAAAGGTGGGTTAGAGGCTTGGCTTAGCAATATGGGAGGCATGATATAGCAAGTGGTAAGTATCGCAGCATAGCAATAGAGCGAGCAACTAGCAAGCAAAGATAGAAGTGATTTCGAGGGTATGGTCATCTTGCCTGCAAAGTTCTCCGAGTTGACGTAAGCTTGATCCTCGTAAGCGTACTCAACGGGTTCCTCTATCACGTACTCTTCTCCCAGCTCTACCCAAGGCAAGAACACAAGCAAGGGAAACACAATCAACCACGGTGCAATGCGCAAGCAACATGATGCAAAACATGGCATGATATGCGGGATGTAATATGCAATGCATATGCGTGCTTCGGAAAGGAAAGATCGAACCAGGCCTCAACTTGGCAAACCAAGAGTGCCGCTGGAAAGATGAGTTGATTTCGGTCGAAATTGATATAAAGATCACCGGAATCGGATGCACGGTTTGCAAATGGCAAGCAAAACAATAGTGGCACAATCCTGCGATTAACAGCACGATGCCATCTAGAATGCAACAAGAAACTAAGCTACTGCACTCCAACATAGAAACAAACCACATGGCAGTGATCTACTTAAGATGCTTGACAAAAGATGAACACTGAGCTACGGCTAAATCACACAAGAGCAGGTCCAAACAAGCATGGCAAAAGTGCAAAAGATAACAGCATCACAGACTTAGTGAAAATACTAACATGCGTGGAATTAACATCAAGAAGCAATGTTTAGAGCAAGATAACAACATCCTATAGGATCTGATCATAGCAATACAAGGCATGGCAAGAATCTACTCAAAGCATATAACAAAAGTCCCTTACTGACCATAAGCCAAAAGGGATCAAAAGATATGATGGCACCCATGTAAACATAGCAAGTTCCGTAAACAGATTCAGACTTGGCAGAAAACTGGACATGGCAAAAACAGAGTTACGTAGGCATGTTTGCGAGCTCGATGCACTCACCACAAGGCATTGCATGACAAACTAAGCATACACCCAGCAAGAAGACATGATCATGAAGCCAAGCCAAGCAAGAACAAGTTCATAGCATGCATGGATCAACTACAACAACCTCGGCAAAATTGATTAACACGTAAAAAATCTGCCAGGAACATTTTATAGCAAAAGTAGAGCAAGATTGAGTCATGCTAGGGTACTCCATAATTGCAAACAAATACACGGATGGGTAGAGCATAATAATATCTCAAAATCATGCTTACTGAACATACTCAAAAGAGGCATTAAATAACAGCAGGGAAATGACTTAGAAGAATTCTAAGTCCCTGAAATCAGCAACATCACGAGAGCTACTTTGCATGCTTGTGCTAGTCACCACATTGATCACAAAAATGCATGGCATACACCCCTGTAAAGATGGCATGGCATATCCAAAACACATGTAGAGCTCATAGCCATATGCAGCACACAATAATCATGGCAAAAATGACAAATGCTCATAAACTGATAAGAATTAGGAACTATCATTTTATAGCACTCTTGCAACAGCATTTAGGGCATCAAGATGGAGTCAGACAAGCATGGTGCAATGGAACAAAATGAAGAGGACATCCTAACGAACATTTTGATATATGGCATGCGCAAAACGGAGCTACGGATGAGAAGTTATGATGCGATGAACATGGCATAAAAATGTAAGGGAAAAAGGACTTAGGAGAAAACAACCTCCGAATCTCCAGATCTAGGGTTTGTTGCACGCGGACCGAGGATGGACGGATCTCTCGCCGGAGATGGGGAAGACGGCCGGAGAGGAGGGAAAAGTGGCCGGAGCTCGCGGATCCGGCAGGATCCGGGCACGGGGTTGGTGGGGAGGACGGCGGCAAGACGTGGCGGCGCGGGGACGGCAACGCAGCAGGGCCGGGAGGCGAGCGGCGGCGGCGCGGCACGGGTCGCCGGCGGATGCGCGCCGCTGGCGGCGAGGTGCGACGGGCGGCGGCAGCCTTGGGCGCGGTCCGGCAAGGAGGCCACGGGCGGGCGGCGGCGTCCGGTGGCGGGCGGCGCGCGGGTGGCGGCTACCGGTGGCGGGCGGCGAGGCGCGGGCTCCCTCGGGCCCGGCGCGGCCTGGGGCGGGCCCGATCTGGGCCTCATGGGCCCTGGCGGCGGGGAGGAGAGAGAGGGCGACGTGGCGGCGTGGGAGAGGCCGGACGGTGGCGGCGGACATGTCCGTCGGTGGTGGGGAAGTGTCCGACGGCGCGAGGGGAAGAAGACTAGGGTTGACTGCGCGAATTTTCGGGGAGGCACACACACACACACACACACATATATATATATAGGTAGAGGGAGCTAGGAGAGTCCAAATGAGGTGCGGTGTTTGGCCACGCGATCGTGATCGAACGACCGAGGGGATGGAGGGGGTTTGGATGGGTTTTGGGCCACTTTGGAGGGGTGTTGGGCTGCAACACACACGAGGCCTTTACGGTTCCTCGGTTAACCGTTGGAGTATCAAACGAACTCCAAATGGCACGAAACTTGACAGGCGGTCTACCGGTGGTGTACCAACGCCGCTTGGCAAACCTCAGTCCATTCCGAGAAAGTTTAACACCCGCACACGAAAAGAGGCAAAAGGGAATGCCGGAGGACATAGGAGCGTCTGATTGCAAAACGGACAACGGGGAAAATGATCGGATGTATGAGACGAACACGTATGCAAATGCGATGCACATGATGACATGATATGAAATGCATGACACGCAAACAAAGGACAAGGCAACAACATCGAATAACTGGAAGACACCTGGCGCAATGGTCTCGGGGCGTTACACCCACCGCCCTCCAGGATGCGACGACACTAGTAACCAATTGTGAAGCGTGCTAGTTCGATTCAAAGAAGCTTCATCAACCAGCCCAAGCCCTTCAAACAATCCCTCTCTCCTGGCCATTCTCGGTCTAGGGGCTCGATATACTGGGCCCTTTCCCCCGCGCTGTCAGGGGCTTTGAGTACTTGTATGTTGCAATCGACAAGTTCACAAAGTGGCCGAAGGTGGAAGAAGTGAGGAAGGTGTCTGCTCAGTCAGCCGTCAAGTTCTTTAAAGGACTGGTCTGCCATTTTGGTGTGCCAAACAGAGTCATCACCAACAACGGCATGCAGTTCACAAGCCACACCTTCATGCAGTACATCCAAGACCATGGCAGCAAGGTCTGTTTGCTTCCGTGGCACATCCACGAAGCAACGGCCAAGCGGAGAGGGCAAATGCTGAAGCGTTGCGAGGCCTGAGAACGAAGACCTTTGACAAGCTGCACAAGAGCGGAAGGCGCTGTATTGATGAGTTGCCGGTGGTTCTTTGGTTGATCACGACGCCGCCAAATCGAGCCACCGGCTAGACACCTTTTGCCCTGGTATACGAGGCAGAAGCAGTTCTCCCCACGGAACTCATATACGGGTCATCTCGAGTGCTCGCTTATGATGGGCTTCAGCAAGAGCCATTGCGCCAAGATGACGCGACGCTCTTTGAGGAAGATCGTCTTCAGGCGGCTGTGAGAGTGGCACGCTACCAGCAAGCCTTGCGCCGCTACCATAGCCGCAAGGTTCATGCCAGAAGCTTTGAGGAAGGCGACCTTGTTCTTCAGCGCGTTCAGTCGGCCAAGAATTCCAACAAGTTGACGCTGAAGTGGGAAGGCCCTTATCGGGTAATACGAGTCACCAGGCCTGGCGCAGTCCGCCTGGAGACCGAAGATGCCGTCCCGGTGAGAAACTCCTGGAACATCGAGCATCTTCGCAAGTTTTACCCATAAGGCGCGGCTTGCCGGGCCTCCCGGCAAGCCACCTTTTGTACAAGCTTTGCCAGCAAGGCATGTGACCCTTTGTACAAAGCCAGGCACAGACCCTGAGCATAAATAAATGAAGCACTGGCGCCCTAAGTTATAGCATGCATGCTAGGTTGAGTCCCGTCCTTGGTTAGGGTTGATAGTGCTTAGCGGTGACTAACCCCTAGCCTACAGGTTGAGTGGGCGTCTATCTGTTCCTTTTTTGCCCTCCTTTGGTTCGCAGGACACACTCGGAGAGAAGGAAACAGACCGGCGCCCCCAACCCCGGCAAACCAGAGTTGCCGGGGGCTGCAAGCATAAGGATCCAACTGCAGCAAGATGAGATTGCCGGGGGTTGCAGATCCAGATAAGTCTTTTATCCTCTACCATGCATTTCGGAACCGGACTGGGGTATGTGAAACCTCATTTTTATCTCTAGGCTGCCGTGCTCCCCCTTTTCCTATTCCTAAGGATTATTTCTTGGGTATGGATTTGGTCGTAGCCGCGGCGGCAAGGAGGTGGGACGAGGAGCCTGAAGCCCACTTCATCCCTGCCTCTGCCAAGAGCGCGAGAACGGTCGAGTGGAGTGGGGGGACGGCAAGGCATGTTGCCGGGCGAAAAACATTTATCTTAAACAATAACAAGGATTCGCTACTTGTCGCGGGATTTACCCGTGAACGAAAAACTCGGAAAGCATCCCTTTTTCATTAAAAACATCCCATACAGGTACAGTTCGTGCAAGGTGAAAAACATGAGCAAGGGGGTTACAAGTTTTAAATTTGACAAAGGCCCGCAGGCTTACAAACTAAAAAAGAGATAAGATGCCCGTAATCCCTTTCTGGTCCCTCTCCTCAGGAGGCAGGTCAAGGAGGCGAAAGGGCAAAAGGGGCACCTAGGCGAGCTACGAGCAACAGAAAGCACCAAGAGAACACCTCGGTGCTCGCCCACGGGCAGGCCGGTGATGACGGTGCCGGGAAAGGAGTTGGAAGATAAGGTGGCAGGACCGACAATACGTGATGAAGGCGTCAGTGCCCGCGTACTCCGAGTTGACGGCCTTACCGCCCGCTCTCTTCCTCTTCCGCAGCCTCCCGACGCCAGCCGCCCAAGAAGACGGCCCCAAGAAGTTCAAGGAGCTGGCCCCGCCCCGGCAAACCACTGCCGGAGGAGCGGCTAGGTCCAGATGTTGCTGCTGCCGCCCCTGCCCAGGCGCGGGGCGTCTGAGGCCTAGTCGGACTCGTCCCCGCTATCCGCCCCGCTGCCCTCCTCATCACTTTCACTCGAGGAAGAGCTTCCATCGTCAGAATCTCCATCGGAGGAGCTCTCCACGCAGCACTTCAGGCGAGTCCCGAACTCTCCGAAGACCTTGACGGAGAGTAGGCCGTCCTCCATCCATTTGAAGTAGAGGATGAGCCCCGCCGTCAGGCTGTGGATGCGAGCGAACGTCTTCCACCCACGACAGAGATACATGACTCGAGGAGCCGGGAAGTCGATGTCGACCCGCGTGCCCCCGTTCCCGCAACCCCTCATGTGCAATCTGAGGGATTGGGGCCGGTCACGCTCCATCTCCCGAGCAAACGGGGCAGGAAGACGAAGATGGCGACGCGGAGGCCGGCGAAGCCTGATGAAGAACTCGTGGGGCTGGTCTCCGACATGGCCTTCCATCGGGAAAGGCATCATTGGCGGGGGTGAAGCCGGCACGCCGCCCCGTCCTCCTCTTCCCCGAGCACTGTGGCCTATGCCCCGGCCTCGCCCATGGCCTCGCCCCCTCCCCCTTCCCCTCGCGGCCGGCTCCGCCACCGCGGGCTCAGGAGGAGGAGGGACGCGTTGTCGAGCAGCGACCCTCGCCGCCACCGTTGAAGGACCAGGATTCCCTTTCTCCATGGCGAATGAAAGGAAGAAGCAGAAGGAAGGGGAGATAGAAGATGGAAGAATGCGGGATGCCACCTCCCCTTGCCCCTCTTTATAAAGGAACAAGGTTGGGGCTTGGCCGCCCCGCTCGGCCAATCAAGACACAGGAGGCGCAGGGAATCAGGACCGACCCGCTGCCCCAACCAGCGACGGATCGGTTTCCCGCCTCCACCGTTTGCCACCCCAAGCACATGAAAGACGTGTGGCAGACGTGCAGGACTGAGGGGACGGGTGAGGCAACCTCTCCCCACCCCGTGATCGTGGGGAGTGGATGCCTTGAAGACCGCGCCCCGCCCCCGTTCAGTAAATGAGCCGCGCCTCCACGCCTCCCTCTTCTTACGGGGAAGATGTGAGCCGCCTCTTTACTGCGATGTGACGCATGCATGTAAAAACCGCCCCACGCATGCCGCCCACGTCACGCACACCCCTCCACGCCGCGCCGTGCGTGCGGGTTGTGGGAAGCGAAGCACGCGAAAAGTCTTACCGCGGTAAAAACCGCCCCGCCTGCCCGCGCACCATTTTGGGCCTGACCCAACAACGTGTCGCGCTTATGTGTGGCCCAGGCCCGGGGTGTAACATCCCAGATGTAAAACTTTCATATTTGGCAATATATCCATGTTGACCTCCTTCCAATTCCATTTGGGGTTACATATTTTGGTCTCATTTTGTTTTGTTATGTTGTTCTACTCATTTCATTGCCATGCTTACCTTGTCATATTGCATTTGTGCTTCCTGTCATATTCCTTTTAGCCATCATATGTTTGCATCATGTGCATATCAATGTTGTGTTGTGCTTATGTCAACTTGCTTTTCCATGATATTCATGCATGATATGTTGTTGCATGTTCTATGTGTGATCCATGCATCACCACCTCCATTCATCACCACCTCCATGCATCACCACCTCTCCTTCTATTTATTTCTTTTGGCAAGTGCCATTTTACCCTCCTCCATTAATGTTCAACTTTGCCTCAATATTCTATCACCATGTCATTTACCTCCCTGTAAAATTTTCAGCCTTATATAAGTTGTTTTGGTTAGGTTTTAAAATGGCTCAAGTTTGAATTCAATTCAAACTTGAATTATTTTACTTCCTCTAAAAATTCCCAAAACAATTTTATCAAATACTACACAAATTCAGGATCTTGAGAATATTATCATATTTCCCAAAATCCTTCCCACTCTCCCTGTGCTTTTCCTGGTGTTTTCTGTGTGAAGAAAATGGCAAGAATAGCAGCAGCAGAGCGGCTAGCAGCAGCACCCCCTGGGCCTCGACCTCCCAGGCCGGCCCAGCTAGCACCCGCCGGCCCAACCAGCGCAGCCAGCCAGGCCGCGCTCACCTGCTCCTGCATGCGCGCACGCCGTTTCTCACCCAGCCGTCCTGCTACCCAGGAGCCCATACGCCCATGTGTCCCTCGCGACCCCACCAGCCAGCCTCTGGCTACAGCTCACCCGCCCTTCACCTTTTTGTCAAGCTCGTGCCGGGCTCGCACATGGCCACGGCCGCGTCGACGATGTGCTACACCCGTCGCCCTGGCCTCCTTTTAACCCCCTCTCCTTGTCCACGCACCCCTAGGGTTTCCCTCTTCCTCTCAGCGCCGCCGCCAGGTGCGAAGGACCACCAGATCCACCGCTACAGCTCCGTCCAGAGCGCACCTGAGAGCGCAACCTCGTCGCCGGCGTGCTCTCCGGCCACCTCCACCCCAGAGATCATGTCCTTATTCTTCCTCGTCGTCGTCTTCATCCACGATGTCGACTACAGTGCCCCAGACGACAAGTTCCTCGACGTCCTCTGCTTCCATCTTCCTCTCGGTCAGGACCGCGCCAAGGTTCAGAGCTCCACTTCGTCACCGCTGGCTCGTCTCCGTCGACCCCGTCGTGTCTTTGGGTGAGCTGGGTAACGCACCTCCCTCTCCCATCCATCTTTTTCACATTTAGGCACCCCTAGGGTTCGTTCGATACGTGCCCTTGCCGTGTTCCCGGTGATCCAACGAAGCTTGTAGTTATTTGTTGCACGCGTAGGTGCAGTAGCGTCTCCGCGCTCCGGTTCGCGTCTAGCGCGCCCCTTCGCTGGCCTCACCCCGCACGCGTGCACGCTCGCTCCCGCGTGGGCCCGGCCTTGCCTCGCGTCGCGGTGGATGGTGCCGTCGCTCGCCGCAAACACTATGGCGCGAGCAGAGCCTTGCTCGTGCCCGAGCGCCCCCGCTCCCTGTTCTCGCGCACTCCCCTACCGTTTTCCGCTTGCCCGCAGCGTCCCCTCAGGCCCACCATCGCCACGGCTTCCCTTGCTGGCACCGTCGTCGTCATCTCTGCCTGAGCAGTGGAGCATGCCCGGGGCCATCTCTTATGGAGGGGAGCCCCTGTTCTGTCAGCCGCCTTGCTGTAGCCCAGCGGTTGACCTCTCACGCCCGCACCGGGGCGACCCGGGTACGATCCCCGCGGGCGCAAGTTAAACCCCCCTTTTTTTCGTCTTTTGCAGCGTGTGTGTATGACAGGGTGGCCCCACCTGTCATAGCCTCTGACTCCAGGACCCCACCTGTCATCCCCTCTCCACTTTCTCCTTTTCTTTTATGTTTTTTCCCAGCGAATATTCCATTTATAGAATATGGAATATATCCATTTTGGGCAAGTCCATTTCTGGACGTTTCCAAATAAGGAAATGCCAATTCTGTCTTATTCCATTTAGGGCAGTTTTTAACTTATTGCACTTGTGATGATTTTTCTACAGCAACCCCAACATATTATATATGTTTTTGGGTGGCCCCCAACATTTAGGGCGCAAGTTAAACCCCCCCTTTTTATTCTTTTGCAGCGTGTGTGTATGACAGGGTGGCCCTACCTGTCATAGCCTCTGACTCCAGGACCCCACCTGTCATAGCCTCTGACTCCAGGACCCTACCTGTCATCCCCTCTCCACTTTCTCCTTTTCTTTTATGTTTTTTCCCAGCGAATATTCCATTTATAGAATATGGAATATATCCATTTCGGGCAAGTCCATTTCTGGATGTTTCCAAATAAGGAAATGCCAATTCTGTCTTATTCCATTTAGGGCAGTTTTTAACTTATTGCACTTGTGATGATTTTTCTACAGCAACCCCAACATATTATATATGTTTTTGGGGTAGAAAAATCCCACCAATCCAGTGCTGGCATTAGTTTGTGCATTTGAGCAAGTTCATAAACATGTCATTTTACATCATGATGTTGTCTTGTCATTTTTGTGTGGTTTAATTCAAGCATGCTATGAGGTTGTTTTGCACATGGATATCTTCATTTTCATGCCTACTCCATGCTAGATTTATTTCATCACATGATATGCTATGTAGTGAGTTAATCAAGCTTGTTAACATGCCAACATGAATCTGTTTTGCCATGTCCTGAAATTTCATCAAGTCTGAATATGTTTATAAAACTTGCTATGTTTGCATGGGTGTAATAATATTTTTTGTGCCCTTTTGGCTCATGTTCAGTAAGGGACTTTTGTTCTATGCATTTAGTAGGTTCATGCCATGCCTTTGTTTGCTATGTTATGTTCCTGTAGCATGTTGTTAGCTTGCTCTAAACATGTCTTCCTGATGTTAATTCCTGGCATGTTAGTATTTTCACTAATCTGTGAAACGGTTATCTTTTACATTATTGCCATGCTGTTTTAGTCATGCTCTAGTGGTTTATAGATTTAGCTCAGTGTTCTTGTTTTGTAGAGCATCTCCTGTACTTCACTGCCATGCATTTTGTTCACATGTTTGGGTGATGTAGCATATTTATACTTTGCATCCAAGTGGCCATGTTGATGCTTTAAGCAGTTTGCATCAAATCTTGTCGTGCTTGTCTTTTGCAAACCATGCATCCGTTTCCGGTGATCCTTATACCGATTTCGACCAAAATCATCTCATCTTTCCAGCGGCATACTTGGTTTGCCAAGTTGATGCCTTGTTCATCTTTTCCCTTCCGGGGCACGCATATGCATTGCATATCACATCTCGTATGTCAGGCATCATATTGCTTGTGCATTGCATCATGGTTGATAGTTGTTCCTTTGCTTCTGTTCTTGCTTTCGGTAGAGCCGGGAGACGAGAACGCTTACGAGGATGAAGCTTCCAATAACTCTGAGAACTTTGCAGGCAAGATGATTATACCCTCAAAATCACTTCTATCCTTGCTTGCTAGTTATTCACTCTATTGCTATGCCGCGATACCTACCACTTGCTATATCATGCTTCCCACATTGCCATGTCGAGCCTCTAACCATCCTTTCCTAGCAAACCATTGTTTGGCTATGTTACCACTTTCGCTCAGCCCCTCTTATAGCGTTGCTAGTTGCAGGTGAAGTTGAAGTTGGTTCCATGTTGGAACATGGATATTCTGGGATATCACAATATCTCTTATTTAATTAATGCATCTATATACTTGGTAAAGGGTGGAAGGCTCGGCCTTATGCCTGGTGTTTTGTTCCACTCTTGCCGCCCTAGTTTCCGTCATACCGGTGTTATGTTCCTTGATTTTGCGTTCCTTACGCGGTTGGGTGATTTATGGGACCCCTTGATAGTTCGCCTTGAATAAAACTCCTCCAGCAAGGCCCAACCTTGGTTTTACGAATTGCCACCTAAGCCTTTTCCCTCGGGTTTTCGCGAGCCCGAGGGTCATATTTATTTTAACCCCCGGGCCAGTGCTCCTCTGAGTGCTGGTCCAAATTAGAGCCACTTGCGGTGCGCCCCTAGGCAACTTGGGGGTATCTTCGGTTGACGTACGTAGTGTTCATCCGGTGTGCCCTGAGAACGAGATATGTGCAGCTCCTATCGGGATTTGTCGGCACAGTCGGGTGGTCTTGCTGGTCTTGTTTTACCATTGTCGAAATGTCTTGTAACCAGGATTCCGAGTCTGATCGGGTCTTCCTGGGAGAAGGAATATCCTTCGTTGACCGTGAGAGCTTGTGATGGGCTAAGTTGGGACACCCCTGCAGGGTATTATCTTTCAAAAGCCGTACCCGCGGTTATGAGGCAGATGGGAATTTGTTAATATCCGGTTGTAGAGAACTTGACACTTGACTTAATTACAATACATCAACCGCGTGTGTAGCCGTGATGGTCCCTTTTCGGCGGAGTCTGGGAAGTGAACACGGTTTGGGTTATGTATGAACGTAAGTAGTTCCAGGATCACTTCTTGATCACTTCTAGCTTCGCGACCATTGCGTTGCTCCTCTTCTCGCTCTCTTTTGCGTATGTTAGCCACCATATTGACTTAGTGCTTGCTGCAGCTCCACCTCATTACACAATCCTTCCTATAATCTTAATTAGTCTTGATCTCACGGGTGTGAGATTGCTGAGTCCTCGTGACTCACAGATTCTACCAAAACAGTTGCAGGTGCCGATGATGCTAGTGCAGGTGACGAAACCGAGCTCAAGTGGGAGTTTGACGAGGAACGTGGTCGTTACTATATTTCATTCCCTGAGGATCAGTAGTGGAGCCCAGTTGGGACGATCGGGGATCTAGCATTTGGGGTTGTCTTCTTTATTTTGGTTCCGTAGTCGGACCTTGATTGTACTCTGAATGATGGATGCTTTAATTATGTATTGTGTGAAGTGGCGATTGTAAGTCAACTCTTTATCTCATTCTTGTTCACTACATGGGATTGTGTGAAGATGACCCTTCTTGCGACTAAACCACCATGCGGTTATGCCTCTAAGTCGCGCCTCGACACGTGGGAGATATAGCCGCATCGTGGGTGTTAGACGGGGGCTCCTGTCGGTGTACAAAAATAGCGGCACATTTTTGTACCCCTTTACCTGTGCACGGGTAGTTAGAGCCGCGCCCGCGACCACGCCAAGCAGAGCAGGGGAGGTGAGCTAAGGTAAGACCGAAGCCCAAGACAGTCAGAGCAATGCCAAGGCGAAGACCACAAAGAGCAGAGGGACGAAGCAGGTTCCCCCGGCAAGACCCTTGCCGGGGCAGCTCACCCCACACCAACAGAGCGAGCCTCCCTTGAGCACCACGTGCCGGTGTACAAAAATAGGGGCACATTTTTGTACCCCTTTACCTGTGCACGGGCAGTCAGAGCCGCGCCCACGACCACACCAAGCAGAGCAAGGGAGGTGAGCCAAGGGAAGACCGAAGCCCAAGATGATCAGAGCAACACCAAGGCCAAGACCACAGAGAGCAGAGGGACAAAGCAGGTTCCCCCGCCAAGACCCTTGCCGGGGACAGCTCGCCCCACACCAACGGAGTGAGCCACCCATGAGCCCTCGGCTGCCAACACCATCACCAACATGGAGCCAGGGCTCGGGAAAGCACCTCCGAGGTGGCATGCAGATCTTTGTGAAGACATATCCAAGAACATATGAGGATTAGAAGACGACGATCCCCGGCAAGATCCTTGCCGAGGAAGGCTACCAGACCCCCGGCAAGACCCTTGCCGGGGACGACAACGTGTCACGACAAGACCCTTGCCGGGCCACCGGACAAGGCCATTACCAAGGGTGCCAGCAGGGCCACCGCCAGACCCACCGACAACCAAGCTTCCACCGGCGTTCGCATACAGCTGCCAGCACAACCAGCTGGGCGGGCACCTGCGTGACGACATGCAGTCCCCAAGCCAACTCATCAAGCGCCTGCATGGCGGCATGCAGATCATCGTGAAGGCTCCACCACCACGCCACCTCAGCTGCCTGCCTGCCTACATGGCAACGCACGCATCACTGGTCAGGGCGCGTGTCAAAGCAAGGAGGAGCGGCGATGGACCGGACGGGCCTCGCCCTCGTCCCCGATAAAGCAAAGGGACACCTGCACGATGCATTAAATGTATCTTGTCCTGTAATACGAAAGATAACCTCGCAACACTGTTTCCTTTCCACCTCCTGTGTGCCACTGTGGCAACCCCTTTTTCTATAAAAGGAGGCCCGAGGCGACGAGGGGAAGGATTCGGCTTTTTGGAGCTCGTTACACCCCGTAACTAGCTCAAGAACTGAGAATACATCCACCAAAGCAGGACTAGGGTTTTACGCATCCTCGCAGCCCGAACCTAGATAAACGAACCGTGTGCTCTATGTTAGATCTGCTCTACTCTCAACCCCGCGCCCCGCCAACCGTAGTAGGGATTCTTGTGATCCCATAGGTGTTGTTCTCACTGACATCTTTGGCGCGCCAGGTAGGGGGCGCGATTGTGAGAATCTGGTCTAGTAGTTAGCCTATCAGTTCTTCGCCGCCATGGCCCCTAAGAAGAAGACGGCCACGGCGATCGGCTCGTGGGGGGCCGAACAGCCCGTGCCGGTGCAGACGAGCAGCGGACCGGACGCGGACAGGACCCGGGCCGCGGCCCGCGAACACCAACACCGCCCAGGAAGTTGGAGCCTGGCGAGCAGCGTCGTTCGTGTGCCAGACGATTGGCTACACACTGCCGGATCCAAAGACGGAGCTTTGCCCCCTGCCGACGACACGGGGCCCTCCTGGGGTGTCGTTGTGCCGACTCCGGGCGGCGCGGCGACCTCCAGGACGCATACACCGGCGACCACCGCGCGTTCTTCCCATGGTGTGCGCGTTGAACAGTGTCACCATGTGGGTGACCCTGGGCACCGCCGTGGGAAGAGCCCTGTGCGCCGTCAGCAAGACGAAGGAGTTCAACACGCTCGCCGAAGCACTGGTGAAAATGGCACGCAGCCGCCGGGTCGTGACGGAGCTCCTTCTAACATAGTTAGAAGTCGAAGCGCGCCGCCATCCACTTAGCTGTCGCTGCCATCCACACCAGCGAAAGCCTTGGAGCGCGCACAGCTACTCCTCGACTTCCCTCCTGCTACGGAGAAGCTCGATGAGTGGAGGGCCACCATCCGGAGCCTCGTCGCCGTCGCAAACAAAGACGATTCGCGATCGGCGGGGCCCTCGGGTCGGTGCTCCACCGAGCCACCACATGCTGGCGCTGGGAGGACCAGGGGAGCTGCAGCCACGGTGCACTCTCCTCCTCCTCGCCAACCGCCGCGAGCGTCGGCCCATCGCGACGACGCTTGTGATAACATCTCCATAGCGTCGTCCGATCCACGGACCGTCCGCGACCATTGCAGGTCCTTCGGGAGCGAGCTCACAAAGACGCTCGAACCACCGTCGAGCGCCGGCGCGAAACGCGCCGCCAGTCGGACAAGCGGGCGGGACCCGCTACGGACCACCCGGCACCGGGGGGCCCCGGCGGCCTACCTTATGAGGTGGGCTGCCCGGCTTTTACCCGTGAGCTGAGGCAGTTCCAGTGGCCGTCCCACCGCACGCTCAAGCCCTACGTTGGCGAGAAGTACAACGGCAAGACCCATCCATCCGAGTTCCTCAGCATCTACACCATCGCGATGTAGGCCGCTGGGGCTCGCAACGACAAGGTGCTTGCCAACTATTTCCCGCTGGCGCTCAAGCCCAATGTAATGTCTTGGTTGATGCACTTGCCGGTGGACTGCATCTCTTCCTGGTCAGATCTGTGCCATGAGTTCGTTGGTGACTTCACAGGAGGCCACCAAGTTCATGGCCAGGCCAGTGATCTGCATATCATTCCCCGGAAGGAAGGGGAGACCCTGCGCAAGTACATCCAGAGATTCAACCAAGTGTAGTACAACATCCCCGACGTTCATCCCGCCGCTGTGATTAGCGTGTTTCATCAGAACATGCGCAATCCCAAGATGCGCGAGGAGCTGGCGATGACCAAGGTTAAGGATGTGGCCTAGCTCTACGTTCTCGCCGACAGGTGCGCCCGGGCTGAAGAGGGAAGGAAGTACCCCGGCGAAGATGCCGGCGCGGAAACCGACTCTACCGATGAGGGCGCCGCCACCCCGACGAAGAAGGGCCGGCGTCGCAACAGGAAACGCAAAGGCAAGGCTGTGCTTGCCGTTGAGGGATCCAACGATACCGGTGCCGGCAAGAAGGTCAAGGAAGACGCCCCCGGCAAGGGGATTGCCGGGTGCGCCGCCTGCCGGGCCTTGGCGGCTACCGACAAGCCAGGAAGCTCCGGCAAGCAATACTGCAAGATCCACCGCACCAAGGGCCACAATCTCTAGAACTGCCGACAAGTCAAGCTGCTTGCTGAGAAGCAAAAGGCTGAGTACGAAAGGCGGGACAAGGAGAAGGACCGGGACGGTGCTGAGGGATCCGGCAAGAAGCGTGGCGGCCAAGGAGGCCACCCGGGCAAGGACAACCAGCAAGAGAGGCCCACCCGGGGCCGCGACAAGAAACAAGAAGACGACGATCATGACGAGTCTGGTGAGCAAGGGTTCCAGAACTGCCGACAAGTTGAGCTGCTTGCTGAGAAGCAAAAGGCTGAGTATGAAATGCGAGACAAGGAGAAGCACCAGGACGGTGCTGAGGGATCTGACATGAAGCATGGCGGCCAAGGAGGCCGCCCCGGCAAGGACAACCAATAAGAGAGGCCCGCCCGGGGCCGCGGCAAGAAACAAGAAGACGACGATCACGACAAGGACGACGAGTCTGGTGAGCAAGGGTTCCAGAAGTCTATGGAGGCCATGTGCGTCGATGGCGGCGCCTCGCTGCATACCTCTCACCACCAGCTCAAGCAGTGGGCGCGTGAGATTACAGCAGCAGAGCCGTCGTTCGACGCTCAGAAGCCACTAAAGTGGTCCAGCACGCCCCTCATCTTTGATGCCGAGGACCACCCTGACCGCACTACCGCGGTCGGGTGTTTGCCATTGTTGGTCTCGCCAATGATACGCAACCTCAGGGTGAACAAGATGTTGGTTGACGGCGGGGCCGGCCTGAACCTGATCTCGCCTGTCGTGATCAAAAGGTTGCAAATCCCTGACGGGGACCTCGAGGAAACGGGCACGTTTCAGGGGGTCAATCTGGGGAGGAGCCAGCCGAAGGGAAAGGTCACACTGCCCGTGACATTTGGAGGGGAGTTGAACTACAGGACGGAGAGGATCGTCTTCGACGTGGCCGAGATCCTCTTGCCCTACAACGGGATCCTCGGCCGCCCGGCACTAGCCAAGTTCATGGCGGCATCATACTACACCTACAACATGCTAAAGATGCCCGGGCCGTTGACCATCATCTCCGTACCCTCCGACAAGAAGGACACGTTGATCTGCGTCGACCAACTCTACTGGGAAGCAGTTGCAGCAGCTGCCGTCAAGGCACCTGCTCCTGCTGCCGAAGGCCCGGGAGGAAAGAAGGAGCCCGACAAGACCTCTCGCACCCACTCTGGTAAGCGCACCTCCTCAGGGTGTTGTGCTACCGTTGAGGACGTGCCAGAGAGCTCTGCTGACAAGAGCAAGAGATCCAGAGCCGAGCCGCCGCAGACCAAGAAGGTGCCCGTCGCGGAGGATGGCACGAGAGGGGCCTTCATCATACGTTCCGCTCTCGACAGCAAATAGGAAGGCACGCTCGTCACCTTCCTGCGGGCAAATGTTGACGTGTTTGCATGGTAAGCATCCGACATCCCCGGTGTTCCCAGGGAGGTGATTGAGCACCACCTAGCTATCTGCCCCCACGCGCAGCCCGTCAAGCAGAAGGTCAGAAAGCAGGCTCTAGAAAGGCAGGAGTTCATCACAGAGGAGATCAGGAATTTGGAAGCGGCAGGTTTGGTGAGAGGGGTGCTCCACCTGACGTGGTTGGCCAATCCGGTAGTGGTGCGCAAGGCGAATGGGAAGTGGACGCTGTGTATTGATTACACAGATATCAATAAGGCTTGTCCTAAGAACACCTTCCTGTTGCCGCACATCGACCAGATTGTTGACTCCATGGCCGGGTGTGATCTGTTATCATTCCTTGACGCCTACTCAGGCTACCACCAAATCTTCATGACAAGAGAAGATGAAGAGAAGACATCATTCATCACCCCATGTGGTACGTATTGGTTTTTACGGACGCCTTTCGGGTTGAAGAGTGCTGGCTCAATGTTTGCAAGAGTAGTCCAAATTGGTTTTGAACCTCAGCTCCATAGAAATATGGAGGCCTACATGGATGCCATAGTGGTCAAAACCAACGACGGGCCAACTCTTGTGCAAGATCTAGAAGAGACATTTACCAACCTGCGCAAGATCAACCTCAAGTTGAACCGTGAGAAGTGCATCTTCGGCGTCCCGTACGGCAAGCTTCTCGGGTTCTTCGTGTCACAGCGCGTGATCAAGGCAAACCCAGACAAGATCAAGGCTATTGAGTAGATCGAGGCGCCCAAGCGGATCAAGGAAGTGCATCGGCTCACCGGCTGTGTTGCCGCCATGAGCCGATTCATCTCCAAGTCCGCCGAGCACGCCCTTCCCTTCTTCAAAATCTTGAAGAAGGCAGGCCCAATAGAGTGGACCCAAGAAGCCGAGGCAGCGCTGCAGGACCTGAAGAAATACCTTTCCTCCACGCCAATACTAGTTGCGCCTAAACCACAAGAGCCGTTACTGCTGTATCTGGCGGCGACGAATCAAGTGGTCAGCGCCGCACTAGTGGCACAGAGGGAGGTCGACGAGGAGGCAACAATGGCGGCAGAACCAGCGGATGGCAAGCCAAAGATTCCCCCGGCAGGGCCTGGTGCCGACAAGGCGCGGCCCCCGGCAGAGTCTGGTGCCACCAGGGCAAATGCCCGCGCGGTCGACTGAAGTGGTGCCCAAGAAGAAGATGATGTAGCACCCGGTTTACTTTGTCAGCTCCATCTTGCAGGGGCTAGGTCCAGGTATTCCGGTGTGCAAAAATTGCTCTTCGCCCTCCTTATGGCCTCGAGGAAGCTGCGTCACTACTTTCAGGCCCACGAGATCACTGTCGTCACCCGCCTCCCGTTGCAACGGATACTGCACAACCCGGACGCAACCGGAAGGATTGTGGAATGGGCCTTGGAGCTGTCAAGTTTCGGTTTAAAGTTTGAAAGTACCTCGACAATTCAGAGAAGAGTCTTGGCGGAGTTCATCGCGGAATGGACCTCGACGTCTCACGAAGACATCCAGGAGACTACTCTCCCCGGCAAGGAAGTCGACCGCAACTGGATCATGTACTTTGATGGAGCTTTCTCGCTGCAAGGCGCCGGTGCCGTTGTGCTGCTCGTCGCACCAACCGGAGAGCATGTCACATCCCTAGCTTTACCTTGCACTAGGCTAGCACTTGTCTATTGCATCATGTTTAAATTTTATCTAAAGATGAAATGGGGACTGATAAACCCTAGCAGCAAATGAAATTCAACTAGGGTCAAAATTATATCTTTTCAATGAACCCAAAATGCCCTTCTAAAATGTTCATCATCTTTGCCTTGGTCTAGAACCTCTGACAAAAATGGTGCAAAAATTTCTAGGTCATCCAAAGGTCACTCGATTAAATCATATGTTATTTGAATTTGGGCATTTAAATGCTAGTAAATATTTTAAATGCCCAAGTAATGCTAAACTAAAATGTTCCATGTTGGATATATTCTATACAGTGGGCATGTGCAGTATGGTGATTTTTGAAAGGGTCTATGTATTTTTAGAAAAGCCACAAAGATTACAGAAAAATAGAAAACTGAAACAAAAGAGAGAGAGAGAGAGAAAGGAACTTACCTCGGCTTACCTCACCTGTGCAGCCACCTGGAGCCCAAGTGGCTAGCCCAGCCCACCTTCCCGGCTCCCTGTCGTCTTCCTCCCCGCGCCAATAGGCAGCGCGCGTGTCCGACACACGCCGGCACACGCCCGGCCACCTCCTGCTTTCCGCCGCTGCCCGACGTGTCTGGACGACGCCACGCACCCCCCGACCTCTCTCTCCCTCTCTCGTGCCTTATCCCCCTCCTCTGGCTCACTCTCTCCCCCCACCGAGCGGAGCTCGTCTCCGCCGCTCATCGTTGCCGTAGCCGCCGCCTCTCCCTCGCCTCTCTGACCTGTCCCCGAGCTCTGCCATGATGTCTTCATCCTCTCCATGGGGTCAAGCGGCGCCAGGAGCTCTGCTTCGTCCCCAATGCCGCCGTCTTCCTCCTCAGTCGTCCGAGATCGCCGGCAACGCCACGGCACCGTCCGGCACCCCTGAGCCAGCTGACCAGTTCATCTTCCCCGCCGTGAGCTCCTGGCCCGACCCCCCCTCTCTGTTTACTCTGCTGCATGCCGTAGCTGACACACCTCGCCTACCCGCACGCGCCGCCGCCTAAGCTCCTCGCCGCCGTGGCCACCTACACTGGAGCTCAAAACCGAGCGCATCACCGCACGTAGCGCGTCACCACGGGGCCGTAGCAACCACCCGTTGCTCCTGTCGTGCCCTGCGGCGTCGAGTCCGTCGACGTCCGAGCTCCGGCGTCGCTCCGCTCGTTGGTGCCGTCGACTCCGGCCACCCTGGCCCCTCTTGTGTGCTTCCCTGGATGCGGCGCATGCCCAGCTCCACACAGAGCCCCTCCGCTGTCCTTTTGGTCGCCTGAGGGCGAAACCCGAGCCTCCGCCGTGTGTGCTGTCGCCGGTGACGAGCCGCCGGCGTGTTAGGCCTGTTGACCAGGGGTTTGACCTCCCCTCGGTCATTGACATGTGGGGCCAGCCCCTACTAATTACCTAGTTTAGGTTTAACTAAAATAGGATTAGCCCTGTGACACTGACACGCAGGCCCCACTATTCAGGTTTGACCTGGACCGCCCAGTTGACTTGCTGACTTCGCTGTGACGTAATGCTGACGCTATAAATCATTTTCTGGATTTAAGTTTATTCAGGAAATTCCAGAAAATGCTACAAACTTCAAAAATTCGTAGAAATTAATATGTAACTCCAAATGCAAAGATTTATATATGAAAAATGATCAGAAAAATCCAATCTATCCACTGGTACTGGTTTCATGCATGATAAAGCAACTTAACCTGGTAGTTCAAGTGAAACAAGTTAATGCACCTTTATGACCTCATAAAATGGGTTTGAATTTGAATCTTTGGTTGAAATGGACTCATTTCAGTCTGTTCTAACTTGCATTAGCCCAAAACACATTCATATTGCCATGTCATTCATGCATCATATTGTTGCATGGCATTGAAGGCGTTTCTTCTTTGTTTGTCGGTGGTTGTTCGCTCTCGATAGACGTGTTTTGACGATGAGTTCAATGACACCGATGAAGAACTATATTATCTTCAGAAGTCCCAGGCAAGCAAAACCCCTTGTTCATTCCGATACAATCCCACTCTCTCACTCCTGCTCTCTTTTACTGCATTAGGACAACATCGATTCAACTGCTACATGCTGCGGTAGCTGAACCCCTTTTCCTCTACATGACCTACCATTGCCACAGTAAACAGATGAAACCCACTAGCATGAGTAGGAGTTGCTTGAGCCCTGATGTGCCTACTCATTCATGCTTGTTTGTCATGCTTGCTATTGCTTAGAGTTGAGTCAGGTATGATTCATCGGGAATGAATTGGAATGGTGATGAACATGTCCTACTGTGTGTGAACACGATTTGGTAAAGGTAGCGGTGAGAGGCCATGTAGGAGTACATGGTGGGTTGTCTCATTGAAACCGTTCTTAGGAACTGAGTTGTGTGTTTGTGATCCATGAACAACTACTACCGCACATTGGGATCCTTAATTGACTCTCTTGACTTATTAATCGCCTTAATCTCTGTCCAGGAGTTGCACCTAGTTTCTGGTGTTTGTAGGATATGTGTTGGAGGCCGTGCGCAGCGCTGACCCTAGGGGTGGGCTATGATGCGATAGATACACCGTGGCATGATGTACCGGGCGCCCATTTGGTGTCTTGAGAACTGAGGGAGTCCTCGATTAGGGGGTCTCCGGACAGCCGGACTATATCCTTCGGCCGGACTGTTGGACTATGAAGATACAAGATTGAAGACTTCGTCCTGTGTACGGATGGGACTCTACTTGGCGTGGAAGGCAAGCTAGGCAATACGGATATGGATATCTCCTCCTTTGTAACCGACCTTGTGTAAACCTAGCCCCCTCCGGTGTCTATATAAACCAGAGGGTTCTAGTCCGTAGGACAACATACAATCATACCATAGGCTAGCTTCTAGGTTTTAGCCTCTTCGATCTCGTGGTAGATCAACTCTTGTAATACTCATATCATCAAGAATAAATCAAGCAGGACATAGGGTTTTACCTCCATCACGAGGGCCCGAACCTGGGTAAAACATCGTGTTCCCTGCCTCCTATTACCATCCGCCTTAGACGCACAGTTCGGGACCCCCTACCCGAGATCCGCCGGTTTTGACACCGACATTGGTGCTTTAATTGAGAGTTCCTCTGTGACGTCGCCATAAGGAAGGATGCCTCATCTCGTTGTTAAAAACAACATTATTGCCGGGGGAGCCCTGGCTGTCAGCCAAACTCTCCGGCTAGGCAGTTTCGTCATGACTGCCTGTTCGGCTGCTGCAGCGACGATGACCTCTCGGGTCATCAAAAACAGACTCCACGTCAGCTCGGAATTCGCTGAGCAGATGGATCCAATGGAGCTCTCTTCCCTAAACGAGCTCTTGGATCGCATCGCCGCCTTGGAAGTCCCTATGGACTATGATCGAATTGGGCTTAAACCCGATCGAAGGGAGATTAACTCTCCACCGGTTACCCATCATGTTGCGGTGGTGGAGGAACAATATGGCGATCCTTCCTCTATCTTGAGGACTAACTATGTCCGAATACCTGAGCTCTCCGAGCCGGATACCCATTCACGGGAGGACATCACCCAAACTCTGAACCTAGAGTGAGGCAACGGGCCAGACTCATCGGGCAACACACCGGAGTCCGAACTTCCAAAATCGGAAACCCCTCGGCCCCTGGGTCTCAGATCGGGTGGGGGTCCGGACTCAAATCCACCCCCCCCCCCCCCCAAACATGAACGATCTTTCCCACATCAGGCAAGAGCCCCATGAAACAGTATATCATTATTGGGCCAGATTCCTCCTTGTGATGAACAAGGTTAAGTACTGCCGCGAGGAAGACGCAGTCTCACTTTTCTGCAATAACTGCAGGGACAAGGGAATCCTTAATGCCATAAGTCGCCGTGACATATCACGCATCGCTGACTTGGTGTCCATAGTACGAAAGTACTGTGCGATGGAAAGTGCCTGGAAAACCAAAACGAAATTTTGGGATAATCCGGCACTGAATATGCACCTAGTCCGAGGCAAAAGGGTGCACTATCATAAGACACCCGAGTTCATTACAAACAAGTAAAAACCCTCTACAGGGCACGGAACCGTATTGGAGGGATGGCTCAACGGACCCTGCAAAATTCATAGCACAGTGGATACAATACCAACACACAACCTTAGAGCATGTTGGATACTCTGGTAGGTGGCCAAAAGTGGTGAGGATCTTCTTATCCCAAATGCCACAGAGCACCACCCCGTGGATAACAATACGGTATTAACAGTCTTTGAGACCTTCGCATCAAATAATAGGCGCAAGAGAACACTCCGCAACATTGCCGAAATCTGCCACGTAGCAGCAATAAATCCATGGAGTGACACGGCTATTACCTTCAATGCCAGTGATGAACCTAAATTCTGAACAGCCCGAGCACCAGCCGCACTGGTCCTCAGTCCAATCGTGGACGGCTTTCGACTCACCAAAGTACTCATGGACGGCGGCAGCGGATTAAACCTCATCTATGAGGAAACTTTTCAAAAAATGGAAATAGACTGGAACCTCATTGAGCAAAGTAGCACAACCTTCAGAGGAATCATCCCCAGTCGGGAAGCACGCTGCGCTGGGAAAATCACACTAGATGTGTTATTCGGCATGCAGGAGAACTATAGGTCCGAAGAAATTACATTTCAAGTGGCTCCGTTCAGTAGTGGATACCACGCCCTTTTAGGATGTGAGGCGTTCATGATCTTCCAAGCTGTGCCCCATTATGGGTACATGAAGCTCAAAATGCCCGGGCCCAACGGAATCATCACTCTCGCTAGTGATCCGGACACAGCACTCCGCGCCGAAAACAAAACAGCCGCACTGGCCCTCGAGGCACTATCTGAAACCCTTTCGGCCGAGGAATTAACCACGCTACACTCCATAGTGGACAGGGACGACGAGATACTCGACAAGAGATCCAATTCCACCTCTCTTAAACCAGCAGATGAAATAGTCAAATTCCAAGTCCACCCAACGAACGGTACAAAAACAGCCTCCATCGGGGCACAGTTAAACCCCGCCGTGGACGCCGCACTACGAGAGTTCCTGCGCGAGAATTGGGACATATTCGCTTGGCAACCATCAGACATGCCAGGAATCCCACGCAGGTTGGCCGAGCACAGCCTCAATATCCTAAAAGGATTCAAGCCGGTCAAGCAGGCTCTCCGGCGTTTCTCTGAACCTAAGAGACAGGCCATGGGAGAGGAACTAGCCAAGTTATTGGAGGTCGGATTCATCAGAGAAATAAAACACCCGGACTGGCTAGCAAACCTGGTGATGGTACCAAAGAAGGACAAATCCTGGCGCCTATGTGTCGATTTCAAGGACTTAAATAAAGCCTGCCCAAAGGATCCCTTCCACCTCCCCCGCATTGATCAAATTATCGATGCTACCGCAAGACACGAATCATTGTGTTTCCTCGACGCATACTCCGGTTACCATCAAATAAAGATGGCAGAGTCCGACCAAGCCGCAACGGCATTCATCACGCTATACGGCCCCTTCTGTTTCAACACAATGCCTTTTGGGCTAAAAACGCTGATGCAACATATCAGCGCATGATTCAAACATGTCTGGAGAAACAGATCGGCAAAACGGTTTGGCATACGTAGATGATGTGGTCGTCAAAACCAAACACATCGACTCCCTGATAGACGAGTTGAGGCTCACATTTGACAACCTCAGAACATATGACATCAAGCTCAATCCGGAAAAGTGCGTTTTCGGCGTACCCGCCGGAAAACTCCTGGGTTTCATTGTATCCAGTAGAGGTATTGAAGCTAATCCAGCCAAAATCCGAGCTTTGTCACAGTTGGCTAGCCCAACAGACCTCAAACAAATCCAAAAATTAACTGGATGTGTGGCGGCTCTAAGACGTTTTATCTCCCGTTTAGGAGAAAAGGCACTACCCCTCTATCGCCTCCTTCGGCGCACCGAACACTTCAAGTGGACGGACGCTGCCGCAGCCGGATTGGAAGAAATAAAAGCCATATACTAGCAACCAACCCAATCCTGGCCGCGCCAAACATCGGCGAACCAATGTTGTTGTACATTGAGGCAACTCATCAAGTTGTAAGCGCAGTGCTCGTCATTGAACGAGAAGCTGATGGACATAAATTCCCTCTTCAAAAGCCGGTATATTATGTATCCACTGTCCTCACTCCATGCAAATCAAGGTACCCACATTACCAAAAGATAGCCTATGCGGTATTCATGGCATCCCGGAAACTGCAACACTACTTTCAAGAGTGTTCGATTACAGTAGCCTCGGAGGTGCCACTCATTGATATTATAAACAACCGCGACGCCACGGGCCGGATCGCCGAATGGGCCATTGAGCTCCTCCCGTTCGACATATCATACAAACCACGGCGAGCCATTAAATCACAAGTATTGGCCGACTTTGTTGCCGAATGGACGGAAGCCGAACTCCCTAAAGAGTACGGCGCATACTCCAATTGGATTATGCACTTCGACGGCTCTAAAATGTTGGCTGGACTGGGGACAGGCGTCGTCCTGACATCCCCAACTGGATATACAATTCAATACGTACTATAGATACTGTACACAGACTCCAACAATGCAGCCAAATACGAAGCCTTGTTACATGGTCTTTGGATGGCAGTTTCCATGGGCATTCAGCGCCTGGAGGTGCGTGGGGATTCGAACCTCGCAATATCCCAAATAAATGGAGACTTTGATGCCAAGGACCCGAAGATGGCGGCTTACCATAACGCCATCCTAAAGATGTCAGCTCGGTTCGAGGGGCTCGAATTTCACCATGTGGCTCGAGAAAACAATCAGGCGGCGGATATCCTCGCCCACATCAGTGCAAAACGCGATGCGGTCCCCCCTAACATCTTTTTAGAGAGATTGTTTAAACCATCCGTATTATGGGAGGGGGACACCAGCAATATTAGTCCGGACCCGGCCACAACACTCGATACCGAACACTCTGAAATAATCGGAGGCTCTGCCACCGAAATAACACCTTCAGCCGACGTAATAATGGCCATCATAGCCCCGTGGACAGAACCATTCCTGGCCTACCTAACTAGGCAGGAACTTTTGGAGGACCAAAATGAGGCACGCTGCATAGTGCGGCGATCTAAGGCCTACAGGGTCCATGAGGGAGAATTGTATAAACAAAGCACTATCGGAGTCCTTCAAAGGTGCATCTCCGAAGAGGAAGGGCAGAACCTTTTGGCAGAAATTCACGCCGGACTCGGCGGCCACCACGCTGCAGCTCGGGCTCTTGTAAGCAAGGCCTTCTGCACAGGATTCTATTGGCCGATGGCCCGGGCAGATGCACAGGACTTGGTCCAACGCTGCGCCGGGTGCCAGCCTTTTGCAAATCAAAGCCACATGCCACCCACCGCCCTTCAAACAATCCCCATTACGTGGCCCTTTGCGGTCTGGGGGCTTGACATGGTTGGACCCCTTAAAGGGGGAACCCACAAGAAAAAATACTTACTGGTCATGGTGGATAAGTTCACCAAATGGATAGAAGCCAAACCTGTTAAAATGGCCGAATCCGGACCGGTGATAGACTTCATATCCCGGGTCGTACACCGTTATGGTGTCCCCCACAGTATCATCACTGATAACGGCACGAACTTCACGGCCGACGAGGTAAAACTCTGGTGCAGCAAAATGGGCATCAAGCTCGATTATGCTTCAGTCTATCACCCACAAACCAACGGTCAAATTGAGCGAGCAAACGGTCTTATAATGAGCGGCATTAAACCCAGATTAGTGCGTTCCTTAACGGAGTCTAACACGCACTGGGTAGAGGAGCTCGACTCCGTACTCTGGGGGCTGCGGACCACGCCGAATCATAGTACTGGATATACACCCTTCTTTATGGTGTACGGAGCAGAGGCAGTCTTGCCCTGTGACATAATTCATGACTCACCTCGAGTGTGCATGTACGAAGAAAGAGAAGCCGAGCTCGATCGGCAGGACAGTCTGGACACCCTGGAGGAGGAGCATGATGTGGCAAAAGCCCGTTCCACATTTTATCAGCAACAGGCTCGCAGATACCAAAGCAGAGAAGTACGGGCCAAAACTTATAACGTTGGCGAACTAGTTCTACGCCTGCTGGATAAGAAAAAGAACAAGCTCGAGCCCAAGTGGGAAGGTCCCTTCATTATTGACCAAGTTCTGACCGGTGGAGCGTACCGTCTGCGGGATGCATCGACTAATCGACTCGAGCCGAACCATGGAACGCGGCCAGGCTCCAAAGATTCTACGTCTAGCGCCGGACTGCATGTGTGTCCCCTTCCTCTATCCATTTTTCGCATATACATTATCTATATTGTTTTCCTTTCTTTCTTTTATTCTTTTTCTAGGCCTTCATGGGCCAATTTGTGCCTCGCTTGCACACTATAGATGCGCTAGCCGCGCTCATCATACCTGGGGGCTTCTTTCACAGAAGCTTAATTATTTATCTGGGCCTCATGCCCCGCACATGTGTAACACTTCCGCATGTACCTTTTTTCGCCATTATATGCATCGATATGACTTAAGTTTTGGCCAAGCTGGGTTGCCTGGCTCTTGTATTTATGCCCTACGTTCTCGTTAATTTGGCTAGGGCATAAGGGGAGCACCTCTGCGATTGTTACTGCCGGGTCAACCGGATGTGTACCTCAGACTGGGTGAAGCCGAAAGCTAGCGTTCTTAAGGGAATATTCGGTCGGTGAACAAAAGATGATTTTTATTTATTTTGCATATGTGCCCCCAGACGATTTTTCCTGCGCTTCCTATCGCAGTCTGGACATGCACTTTAGGGCATGTGTACCCAGGGAAAGGAACCCTTAACGGAACTATTCTCCCTGGAAGATGTTTCTTATTACCCATGTAATATAAGATAACTAGTTGGGCACTTGTCTGTTCAACCACTAATGACCCCTACGCCTGGTCTCCAAGCATACCCCAGTTTTTATATAACTAAGTGGGTATTCGGATACACTCCGGACTATCGGGTCCCGAGGTTGAAGCGAAAAGGTCCGCCATGACAAATGATCTACAATCCGGCTAGAAGGCATCATACATGTCATTTTAATTACATAGTCATGTAGACTGACTAAATTCCTCTTCTATACCATCCAACAGGCGGTCTAGCCTACAATCTTGTTGGGAATACTTTGCGGCTAATTCTACTTGCCCATAGACTAAGCTGACAGGGATCTCTTTTCCGTCGGGCCCCACAGGTCCGACCTCTGCCATATGATTTGGGTCAGCCTTGGTATATCACGTCTTCACCATAGCCCAGGCATCCCTGGAACCCTAACAGCAGGCCGATATCTTCCATAATCGGAAGCGCCGCCGCGCTCCCTTGAGTTTCTCCGCAAGCTCTCCAATGTCCGTTGGCGGGGGGATGGATGGCCAAAAGGCCTGGGAAACACTTTGCATCACCTGCCAAACTTGTTCGTGCAATTGTGAGGGCTCAGATAGAAGATCACCCGCAGACCCAGGCATCTCTTCCGCGGGATGACCCATCAGCATACCTACAGACATAACTCTGTCAACCGGCTTCTTCGTCGTACTCTTTATTAAGGGTTTGTTCAAGCACTTACTGAAAATGCCGCGTCGAAGCCGCTTATTCTCCTTCTCGGAGTCCGCAAGCTGGGCTCGAACATCTTTCAGTTCCACGCTCAGTTTGGTATTGGCGTCTTGGAGACTGTTTTTCTCCTGCCTAACGTTAGTCAGCATGCGTTCGCCAGCCTTCAGCTGCCGAACAGCACGCTGATCCTCCGGATTCTCTCCGGACTCATCTGCAATATCTATTATTAGATCTGCAAATCTGCCGCACGCTATATGGTACCTGTCATTCTTTGAAACAAACGTTACCAGCAGGGGCCGTGTTTGGCTCCTTCAATGCGGCAACGGCGGCCCGAAGTTGGGTCTTGCATTCCTCCAGCTCCTGTGACAGTCGACTATTCTTCTCTGTAAGAACCTACATAATAAGATGATCCTTAAATCAGTTCTGCTAACTGTTTCAAGTCTCAGGGGCAACTGATACATATAATCGTCAGATTTGCTTACCCGTACATCCTTTACATACTGATCCGTGGCTCTGTCTAGACCATTTGGAGCAGCACGGAGGTACGCCTCTCCAGAATTGAAGGCATCAAACGCCTCTGGTGAGAAGAAAGCGTTGCGGAGTACGGCCCGGCGGCGCCTATGATTCATGGCGCTCTCCACTTCTGAATTCGTAGTAGACAACCTATCTGCATCCTCTGTAGGGGGAGTATTCGGTGTCCGCCCCATGTCGGCTTCCGCCTCTAAGTCCGACTGGTGGAAGCGTGATCGGTAACCTCACCGGACATATTCCGGTGAGCGTTTTTTCTGTTAAAGAAACATGGATGTCATTATATTTCGAGAAAGACGACAACCACGGAGCGGGGTTTCTGTCATACCTCTGCGCCGGTGTCTCCGTCCTGACCGCCTTCCTCTTCGGCCGGCCCGGCCTCGGCGCATCTTGTTGGCGAGTTGCTGCGGGTTCAGCATGGCGTCCCGAATGCCTTCCCTGTAAAAACACAATATGTATATGGTAGGTGAGGTGTCTAAACGGGGATCCTAGTTTTTGGAATTGGTATTTTTGGTTTTCTTACTTGCCATGCAGGAAGCACTCCCGGATAGTCGGCCGTGATAGCCAGCATGGCGTCATCACAGCTTAATTGACAGAACTGCCGATCTATCAGCTCCATGAATATATCCGGATCTTCTTCAAGTCCGGGACCAAGGGCCTGGTCAGGGTCCTCTGGTTGTGGAGATGGGCTGCAGACCTCCCATATGGCTTTTCGCAGTTCCTACCGCAAAATGGCAAGGTGAGTACCTACGATAAAGAATGCGGGAAGAGTGGAATCAGGGAGTTATAACTCACCCAGCTTGGAGGGTTGTACATGGAGAATCCATCCCGTAGCTTGAGGCGGATGAACTCCTCTTCCTCCCCTTTGAACAATTCGGATAGAATTTTTGCTAAAGCGGTAGCATTGTTCGGACCCTTACGCCCGCAGCGGCTGGCATCGTCTTCCCCGTTAAAACACCACAAGGGGTGCCCTCTATATTGAAGTGGTTGCACTCCCCGCATTATGCATATTGACATAACCTCGATTACTGTCAATCCTGATTGAGCCAACGCTTTAATCCGGTTCATCAGGTAAAGGACTTCCCCGTTGTCTTCCTCCTGGGGGCTCCGGGGGCGCCAACTTCGGCATTTCTTCAGAGGAGCATTGCTGAACTCAGGAAGACCCCGCCGAATAGGGTCCGGAAGGGGGACGTCCTCCATATAAAACCATTCCAAAGGCCAGTCTTCGGACATCTTCTTCGGAGTACCGGACAGGTATCCGGTTTCGGCGATGCGCCATATTTCGGCTCTGCCCACTTGATAAAGTGACCCCTCTTGTGTGCGAGGGACGAGGCAAAATATCCTTTTCCACAGCTCAAAATGAGCCTCGCAGCCCAGGAATAACTCGCAGAAGGCAACATAGCCGGCGATGTGTAGAATGGAGGCAGGGGTGAAATTATGCAGTTGGAGGCCGTAAAACTCCAAGAGCCCGCGGAGGAACGTATGAATCGAAAATCCGAGTCCCCTCAATAAATAAGGGACAAGGCATACCCGCTCCCCTGTAGAGGGGCTGGGGAAGCTCTCCGCTTGCTCTCCGCCATTGTAGGTGGCGAGCCCGGCTCGGACGGGCACCATATATGCCGGAGGGAGAAATCCCTTAGTTTGCAGTTTGACTAATCGACTATGCGCGACTGAATACCTCTCCCAATCGCCGGGCTTAGGGCTGCGGGGGCGGGAGGAGGAGCTGTGGAGGTCGGCCATGCTGGAGTGGATCTTTCCGAAGCACGCTCCGATGGATTCTTGCAGAGGGAGGATGGTATGGATTGGATCTAAGAATCCCCATCCCTTTAATAGACAATTTATTTATCTGGTTAGGGGACAAATGTAAAAACACCCTGGCGCCTCGCATTCGTTCGACGCATAAAAGATAGCCCTTATTGGGCACAGAAGCCAAGAGGTTCAACATTTATGGGACCAGACACTACTTAACAGGTATTCAAGATTTGGAGAAGAACCCGCCTTGCAATGCCAAAGACAATACTACGCGCCGGACTCATCGTCATTGAAGCCTGGTTCAGGGGCTACTGAGGGACTCCTGGATTAGGGGGTCTCCGGATAGCCGAACTATATCCTTCGGCCGAACTGTTGGACTATGAAGATACAAGATTGAAGATTTGGCTGCGTGTCCGGATGGGACTCTACTTGGCGTGGAAGGCAAGCTAGGCAATACGGATATGGATATCTCCTCCTTTGTAACCGACCTTGTGTAACCCTAGCCCCCTCCGGTGTCTATATAAACCGGAGGGTTTTAGTCCGTAGGACAACATACAATCATAGCATAGGCTAGCTTCTAGGGTTTAGCCTCTTCGATCTTGTGGTAGATCAACTCTTGTAATACTCATATCATCAAGAATAAATCAAGCAGGACGTAGGGTTTTACCTCCATCACGAGGGTCCGAACCTGGGTAAAACATCGTGTTCCCTGCCTCTTGTTACCATCCGCCTTAGACGCACAATTCGGGACCCCCTACCCGAGATCTACCGGTTTTGACACCGACAGGAACCCTGCACACATCGTTTGGGGCTGTGAGCGAAACCCCGGTCGGATCTCCTCGCGGATGGAACTCGAATAGGCGATAAACCTAGATTAGAGACTTGTGTGGTTAGTCAGGTCATGGCCGACTCCCTCGCCAGGCTTCCGCTTGAAGGTTGCCGAGATACACAACATGTACATGGTGGTAAGTGGCGAGAGCATGTGTGAAGAAGTACACCCCTGCAGGGTTATAAATGATCTATTCGAATAGCCATGTCCGCGGTAAAGGACTTTTGGGTTGCCTATAACAGTTCATAGACAAGTGAAAGTGGATACTCTAAAACTCGCAAGATAAGTGTGAGTGCTATGGATGGCCTTCTCGTAGGGAGAGGGGAGTGGATCCATAGTGCTGTATTGATATGGTGAATATGTGGACTCGTCTGCGCCACCTCAAAAGAGTTACTTGCGGTCGTAATTCAGGATAGCCAACGATTCAAAGCTGGCTTGCTGCAGTCAAACTACACCACCCCCTTTGTTGATACCAATGCATATGTAGATAGTTCTGATGTAAGTCTTGTTGGGTACATTTGTACTAACATTTTCCTATTTTATGTTTTTGCAGAGAGACATCAGACTCGCTAGTAGTTCCGCATGGACTTCGACGTTTAGCTTGTTACCTCAGCTACGATCTTGTGCCCTCGGCAGGATCTGGTAGATAGTCAGGCTTCTCAGCCTTTTTCATTTATATATGTCTGTACTCAGGCATGTTAAGCTTCCGCATGTGTTTTGACTTGTATGCTCTGAATGTTGGGTCATGAGACCCATGTTTGTAATATATCGCTCCTCGGAGCCTAATGAATAAATACTTGAGTTGTAGAGTCATGTTGTGATGCCATGTTGTATTTGCGCATATCGAGCATATTGTGTGTATGATTGAAATGCTTGGTAAGTGTGGGATCCGACAACCTAGTTGTTTATCCTTGGTAGCATTTCTTATGGGGAAATGTAGTCTTGTGCTTCCACGAGCCATAGTAGTCCGCTACAGCCCGGTACACCGGAGTCCTGCTAGCCCAGCACTACTGCTCCGGAACACTTGACAGGCCGGCATGTGATTCACATTGTTCCTCTGTCTGTCCCTTCGGGGAAATGTCATGCGGTGACATCTGGAGTCCTGCCTAGCCTGCTACAGCCCGGTTCACCGGAGGCCTGTTAGCCCAGTGCTACAGCCCGGATTCGCACGCTGCTGACCGACATGCTCGATGTTGATTCATGTATGCCTGTCCCCGTAAGTTAGTGCCACTTTGGGTTCACGACTAGTCATGTCAGCCCGGGTTCTCTGTCATATGGATACTAGCGACACTATCATATATGTGAGCCAAAAGGCGCAAACGGTCCCGGGCCTTGGTAAGGCGACACCCGTGGGAATACCGTGTGTGAGGCCGCAAAGTGATATGAGGTGTTACCGGCTAGCTCGATGTGACTTGGAATCGGGGTCCTGTCAGCTTTGGTATCAGAGCCTGACTGCCTGTAGGTTTACCAAGCCAAACTGGTCAAAGTTGAGTCTAGAAATTCTTTAGTTATGTACGGGAATTGATTGTGGATGGGAACGTAAGGCTCTTTTTACTCCTTTACCTTATGCCCTTCTGATCTGAGTCATCCTCTTCTCTTCTACGGGGATTAAGAACTAGGCCTTTTCATCTATCTATCAGGATGATGAGTTACTATGATAGAGACTTATAGGATTGATGGATTTAAGCCCAGTTCAGTTTCTATTACTTCTGTATGTTCATAGCTAGCCTCAGAACCTTGATATTGTGATGTTGAGTGGTCATGCCACTATTTTGCAGGATGTCTCAAATATTTTTGAGCATTTACAGTCGTTACACTGTCCGAGTCATCCCAGGTTTCTAGATAGTCTGATCACTTGCAATCATTCATCCATGTTCCTGATGTCCATTTGGGCCAGATTAATCACACTAATTGGTGAGTTGAGGTACTCTATTGCCTCGACATATATGTTGGAGCTATTATTATGACCCTAGGTGTTTTAGGGATTCACCTAGTAATCTAGCCATGTTTTGTGTTCCTGGTGTGATGATTTTGGCCACCATTCTCGAAAGCATCTCGTGATGCCATTTAGTAGTAGGTATTCTACTCCTGGGTTCATGACCCAAGATTCACTCTACTTACCTCGTGTTGATAGTGTTTGGTAGTTCCTTTAGGATATTAGTAACCTTTGCGATAGTCCTCGAGATCCGTGGTACATCGTTCTTCCAACTACCATGAACTACTTATGGCAGAAGTTCCTCGTTGAACCGAAAGATCACAACTAGAGTGCTCTTGGTGAGTTCTCAATTCTGTGTTGTTAATCTGCCAGTCCTTCCTTTTCTGCATGGGTTTTATCCGGAAGAAACATGTTGAACTTGGTTCGACATGCTAATCCATGAATCCACAACTCAAAAAAAATCATATGTTCTTTGAGTTGTCCCCCTTCAGTTATATTCCGGCCTTCATCTATCAATTAATAGTCAAGGGTATCTGTGCGATCGTGTTCATCGATGACTATTATTCTTGTGGTCCATCAAGCCATTCTATTCCGGAATGACTAGGAGAAACAAACTCCAGTACCTCATCCATATCCAGGATTGGGTCAAAGTAGTTGTGCTCAGTAGATCAAATGCCAATCCAGCTTTTGTTCTGTTCTACCTGGAGTATTACCGTCTTATGTCAAGAATGTCATGGAAATTGCACAACCTCTTATGAATTCTTGATGCAGTGATACCTCTTGCCATCATTATTCATTCCTCGGTCATGTGTTGTCGCAATCGTAATGCCGACAAGTGACCGTGATGTGTGAAATCAATACTCCTAGCAACTGTGTTGCTTGGTAGTTAATGGACAATAATCTTATCCTTAGCGTGTTGATTATTGAATCATCACCCTAAGGTTGATCATGCTACCTAGTCCTTATTTCCGGTGCACTTTTCGATCAATGAGTTAGGATAGTGTCAATCCTTGCTTATTTGATCATATCGTCTTGCCCTGAAAAGCAAGATTGTTCTCGAGCTTAGTGACATATCGGTGATTTGTGATTTTCCGAAGATCTTCTCGGAAGTATTACCTGGTTGTCACCTGGCCGCTATGTTGAGTTCGTGATCAAGTTGGTTTTATTATAAATCACCCCTTCTCCAAGAATCTGTGTTGGATATCCCTCAGCTAGTTGGTTGAGCTAGACAACAACTTGGAGAGTTGGAAGGTAAAAGCTTTGCTTAACTTAGTTCATCTCTAAGGGATATCTTCTGTGTGTGTTTTGAAGAAAGATGATATCTTCATCAATTGGTCCTCGTGATCAGTTGTTGGACCTATTGTCTTACCCAATCTTTGATTTGAGTACGGGTTATCGTCAAATCAAATCAGAACCAATGATGTTCATAATGTTGTCTTACTCGTGGTTGATCCCTTGAGCATACACCATTATATCTTTTGGGTCTGACCAATGCTATCACTTGTTCACATAATTATGGAATTCCATCTCCATGGAAACCTGGATGAATTGTTGTGAGCCCGTTAGCAACACTGCTACCTTCTCCATGATTCGTATTGAACATCCAGCTAGTATTGGAAACTTTATAAGCATTATCTTCGTGTTCCGTTCATGAAGCATATGTTCGGATGGAAGAAGTGACTTCCTCTAATTCACGTGCATATGATGCAAGTTGCTGCCGTGAATTTGAGAAAGTTTGTTTCGCTTCCTCTGGAATCATCCCAAGTCAGTCACGCATACATGTGAAGTATTCTGTGTTTTGGAGACTTGCAACCTTCATTCTATATGAATCCCTAGCACACCAAGCCACTGATTGATTTGTTCAAGGAAAAGAAGTTCTTAAGTGCTAATCCTTATGGACCCAAAGGTACATGTGCAGGACTTCGCTCTCCGCAATGATGGTTCCCAATCAGAATTCTATAGTGTTTCGTTGTAAGACTACTATGTGGTCATGCTTGTCTTGGACAACATGCTCACATGTATGTAGTAGAACTAGCTTATGTTTTGGAGCTTGCTAGTGTAGTTCATCTCCCGAGAGTCTCGCAACGTTATCTCGTCGATTTGTGTTGCAACCCTTCTTTTCAGACATGTGAGTCTGAAATATCCTGTTACCAACCAGATCTGAATCTCAGGCAGATATGATGGTTGGAACTTTTCCAAGCTCTATGATGTAGGTCCCGACAGGGTTGATGTTTTGGCCGACACACCTAGCCGGAAGATCTGTCAATGTAGTATCTTTGACGATCTTTCCATGAGGATTTCGTGCGACTTATTCTATAAGTTGTTCCTTAGGGATCCCAGTTTCTTCGATGGTTCTATAACCATTGAAACGTTGGAAACACTCTCGACTGTTGATTTTTTCCCCAGTTACCAGAATCATTCCCAGCATTTGTATTTTGTTCCCAGCTTGCACCTCAGTAATTGTTGTCCAGGATCATCTTCAAAAGTGGACTTACCATGGGTCCCATCCATTTCCGATGATAAGCAAAAATCATCCGTTGCGTTATCTTCAACAAGGTAGTCCACATCATCCATCCTAGTCCGAGTATGTCATTCTTTCAGACTCCTTCAAATGATTGATTGTATTTGCCCTAGGCTGGTATCAAGAGTTTCAATGATCTTTGAATCAAATGTAATTCTTTTTGCCACTTCAAAGAATTATTCTACGAGTCTCCTTCCCTAAGGTGCCCCGATATGGAATCATAGCAATTCATCTCCTTGCTACTCTGAAACCTATGCACCATCTTCTTCAGCGTGGAATTTTTGCCTACCTAGTAGAACCTTGTCATCTACCTCTTTCCATCACTCCTAATGTGTGCTTCACGTCTCAGCTCGTGAGATGTATCTATGTCTCATTCCGTGAGTTAATCCTGAGTTGCTCGGTCTTCGAGAAGATCGATCCTTCTAGAGTTTCTTTTCCCTCTTTTTGTCATGTTGGTACGAGTTCCTGGAGCAATACTTCGAGACAATGATGGTGATCGAATCAACGTTCTTATGGAGTGCACCCTGGATCTTGAAGATTGTGTTAGTTTGCGTTCCCCCTTCATCTTACCTCACGTCTTGAATCTCGGGACGAGATTCTTGTTTAGTGGGGGTGAGTTGTCACATCCCTAGCTTTACCTTGCACTAGGCTAGCACTTGTCTATTGCATCATGTTTAAATTTTATGTAAAGATGAAATGGGGACTTATAAACCCTAGCAGCAAATGAAATTCAACTTGGGTCAAAATTAAATCTTTTCAATGAACCCAAAATGCCCTTCTAAAATGTGCATCATCTTTGCCTTGGTCTAGAACCTCTGACAAAAATGGTGCACAAATTTCTAGGTCATCCAAAGGTCACTGGATTAAATCATATGTTATTTGAATTTGGGCATTTAAATGCTATTAAATATTTTAAATGCCCAAGTAATCCTAAACTGAAATGTTCCATGTTGGATATATTCTATACAGTGGGCATGTGCAGTTTGGTGATTTTTGAAAGGGTCTAGGTATTTTTAGAAAAGCCACAAAGATTACAGAAAATAGAAAACTGAAACAAAAGAGAGAGAGAGCGAGAGAGAGAGAGAGAAAGGAATTAACATGGGCTTACCTCACCTGAGCAGCCACCTGGAGCCCAATTGGCTGGCCCAGCCCACCTTCCCGGCTCCCTATCGTCTTCCTCCCCGTGCCAATAGGCAACACGCGTGGCCGACGCACGCCTGCACGCGCCCGGCCACCTCCTGCTTTCCGCCGCTGCCCCGACGCCTCTGTACGATGCCACGCACCCCCCGACCTCTCTCTCCCTTTCTCGTGCCTTCTCCCCCTCCTCTGGCTCACTCTCTCCCCCCACCAAGCGGAGCTCGTCGCCGCCGCTCATCGTTGTTGTAGCCGCCGCCTCTCCCTCGCCTCTCTGAGCTGTCCCCGAGCTCTGCCACGATGTCTTCGTCCTCTCCACGGGGTCAAGCGGTGCCAGGAGCTCTGCTTCGTCCCCAATGCTGCCGTCTTCCTCCTCAGTCGTCCGAGATCGCCGGCAACGCCACGGCACCGTCCGGCCACCCCCGAGCCAGCTGACCTATTCATCTTCCCCGCCGTGAGCTCCTGACCCAAACCCCCCTCTCCGTTTTCTCTGTTGCACGCCATAGCTGACACACCTCGCCTGCCCACACGCGCCGCCGCCTAAGCTCCTCGCCGTCGTGGCCACCTACACTGGAGCTCAAAACCGAGCGCATCACCGCGCGTAGCGCGTCACCACGGGGCCGTAGCAACCACCCGTTGCTCCTTCCGTGCCTTGCGGCGTCGAGTCCGTCGATGTCCATACTCTGGCGCCGCTCCGCTCGTCGGTGCCGTCGACTCCGGCCACCCCGGCCCCTCTCGTGTGCTTCCCTGGATGCGGCGCATGCCCAGCTCCACGCAGAGCCCCTCCACCGTCCTTTTGGTCGCCTAAGGGCGAAACCCGAGCCTCCGCCGTGCGTGCTGTCGCCGGCGACGAGCCGCCGGTGTGGTAGGCCTGTTGACTAGGGGTTTGACCTCCCTTGGGTCATTGACATGTGGGGCCAGCCCCTGTTAATTACCTAGTTTAGGTTCAACTAAAATAGGATTAGCCCTGTGACACTGACACGCGGGCCCCACCGTCCAGGTTTGACCTGGACCGCCCAACTGACTTGCTGACTTCGCTGTGACGTAATGCTGATGCTATAAATCATTTTCTGGATTTAAGTTTATTCAGGAAATTCCATAAAATGCTACAAACTTCAAAATTTCATAGAAATTAATCTGTAACTCCAAATGCAAAGGTTTATATATGAAAAATGATCAAAAAATTCCAATCTATCCACTGGTACTGGTTTCATGCATGATAAAGCAACTTAACCTGGCTGTTCAAGTGAAACAAGTTAATGCACCTTTATGACCTCATAACATGGGTTTGCATTTGAATCTCTGGTTCAAATGGACTCATTTCAATCTATTCTAACTTGCATCAGCCCAAAACACATTCATATTGCCATGTCATTCATGCATCATATTGTTGCATGGCATTGATGGTGTTTCTTCTTTGTTTGTCGGTGGTTGTTCCCTCTCGATAGACGTGTTTCGACGATGAGTTCGATGACACCGATGAAGAACTATATTATCTTCAAAAGTGCCAGGCAAACAAAACCCCCTTGTTCATTCCGATACAATCCCACTCTCTCGCTCCTGCTCTCTTGTACTGCATTAGGACAACATCGATTCACATGTTACATGTTGCGGTAGCTGAACCCCTTTTCCTCTGCATGACCTGTCATTGCCACAGTAAATAGATGAAACCCACTAGCATGAGTAGGAGTTGCTTGAGCCCTGATGTGCCTACTCATTCATGCTTGTTTGTCATGCCTACTATTGCTTAGAGTTGAGTCAGGTCTGATTCATCGGGAATGAATTGGAATGGTGATGAACATGTCCTAATGTGTGTGTGCTAAGTGTGTGAACACGATTTGGTAAAGGTAGCGGTGAGAGGCCATGTAGGAGTACATGGTGGGTTGTCTCATAGAAACTGTTCTCAGGAACTGAGTTCTGTGTTTGTGATCCATGAATAGCTACTCCCACACATTGGGATCCTTAATTGACTCTCTCGACTTATTAATCGCCTCAATCTCTGTCCAAGAGTTGCAACTAGTTTCTGGTGTTTGTAGGATATGTGTTGCAGGCCGTGCGTAGCGCTGACCCTAGGGGTGGGCTATGATGCGGTAGATACACCGTGGCACGATGTACCGGGCGCCCGTTTGGTGTCTCGGGAACCCTGCACACATCATTTGGGGCTGTGAGCGAAACCCCGGCTCAATCTCCTCGCGGATGGAACCCGAATAGGTGATAAACCTGGACTAGAGACTTGTGTGGTTAGTCAGGTCATGGCCGACTCCCTCGCCAGGCTTCCGCTTGAAGGTTGCCGAGATACACGACATGTACATGGTGGTAAGTGGCGAGAGCGTGTGTGAAGAAGTACACCCCTGCAGGGTTATAAATGATCTATTCGAATAGTCATGTCCGCGGTAAAGGACTTCTGGGTTGCCTATAACAGTTCATAGACAAGTGAAAGTGGAAACTCTAAAACTCGCAAGATAAGTGTGAGTGCTATGGATGGCCTTCTCTTAGGGAGACGGGAGCGGATCCATAGTGGTGTATTGATATGGTGAATATGTGGACTCGTGTGCGCCACCTCAAAAGAGTTACTTGCGGTCTTAATTCAGGATAGCCACCGAGTCAAAGCTGGGTTGCTACAGTCAAACTCCACCACCCCCTTTGTTGATACCAATGCATATGTAGATAGTTCTGATGTAAGTCTTGCTGGGTACATTTGTACTCACGTTTGCCTATTCTATGTTTTTGCAGAGAGACGTCAGTCTCGCTAGTAGTTCCGCATGGACTTCAACGTTTAGCTTGTTACCTCAGCTACGATCTTGTGCCCTCGGCAGGATCTGGTAGATACTCAGGCTTCTCAGCCTTTTTCATTTATATATGTCTGTACTCAGGCATGTTAAGCTTCCGCATGTGTTTTGACTTGTATGCTCTGAATGTTGGGTCATGAGACCCATGTTTGTAATATATCGCTCCTCGGAGCCTAATGAATAAATACTTGAGTTGTAGAGTCATGTTGTGATGCCATGTTGTATTTGCGCATATCGAGCATATTGTGTGTATGATTGAAATGCTTGGTATGTGTGGGATCCGACAACCTAGTTGTTTATCCTTGGTAGCCTTTCTTATGGGGAAATGAAGTCTTGTGCTTCCATGAGCCATAGTAGTCCGCTACAGCCCGGTTCACTGGAGTCCTACTAGCCCAGCACTACTGCTCCGGAACACTTTGTAACGCCCCGAGACCGATGTGCCATTTGTCGTCCAGTTATTCACCGTCGTTGCATCTTATCATGTCATCATGTGCATTGCATCATCATGTTTTCAAAACTTGCATCCGTCCCGGCCTCCTCGTTCTCTCCGTTGTCCGTTCTGAGCCCAGACACACTTGCGCGCGCCCGCGACACGTCCGAAATATTATTTTATAACAGGCCGGAAAATGTTCTCGGAATGGGTTGAAAGTTGGCGTGCGGTGTTGTTATGTTGTTAGTAGGTCGCCCGCCAAGCTTCATCGCATTCGGAGTTCGTTTGATAGCCCAACCGTTAAACTATAGAGGCAATATAGCCGGTCTAACGTCGGACGTTTTCGGTCTCCGAAAACAGTCGCCGGGCCTCCCTCCCTTCTCTTCTCTCAGCTCGAGACCATCTACACAGCCCACTACATACCGTCAGGTCCAACCTAACCTCTCTCGTCAACCCGCGGCCCTCCTCGCGCGCACGTCCGAAAGTTGTCCCGAACCTGACTCGGACTGTCGTTACCATTGGATCCGGATCATCCCCAAACATCTACAAAACGTCTCCGTTTTGTTAATTGGACTTCCTAACCTATATTTTCTCAGCCCTCCGATTTAGATCGAAGGGCTTCCCTTAGTATGCATATAGACCCACTCACTATATAAACAGCCTAACCCTAGTTTCTAGGGGAGATGTCCCATCCATCCTTCCCATCCGCCGCCACCCGACCAACTCCCCTCTTCCTCGGGATCTCCCTCGCTCCAAATCAGCAACCATCACTTTCCCCTCCTCGATTTTGGCACCGAACCAACCAGTCACTCCTCTCAATCCACCTACCAGCAGCGCCTGTGCTCCCATCACCCTCAAGCTCCCACCTCCGGATCGAGCAGGAGGCTCGATGGCGAGCTCCCGAAGCCCACCATGCCAAGCGCCTCGTCCAGGGATTCTGCACCGTTCCCCTGCTTTATCCCTTGTGTCTCTTCCCTCCCTCCTGTGCTGATCTACCTTCCCGTCTCTCTCCTCTCGCAGCAATCAGCAGGAACCCTGGCCGCCGAGCTTCGCAGCGCCGCCCTCGACCAGGAGCTCTGCCTGACTCCATGGCCGTCGTCCCGAACCTCTCCTTCGCCCGCGCTGCCGCCATGGATTGGATCCGGCCGGAGCTGCTCATCCGCCTCACCTCCCGTCCTGGCTGCAAGCTACCGCCGCCCGGATCCTCCCCAAGCTCCAAGTTCTCGCGCCGCCGTGCCTGCTGCTTGCTTCATCGACCCGAGCATGCCCGTCCCTCCACCACCATGCTAGTAACCGCCGCTGTTGTGGTCTACTGCTTTGCCAAGTCCCTGCACACGCCCCTGCCCTGGTGCCTTGGCCTCCTCTGCTTCCATGACCCGCGTCGCCGGAGTCCATCGTGCCCAGCCGCCGGCGCTTGAACCTGTCTGCTTCCTCGACCTGCGCTCGCCTCCAGAGGAGTCAACGCAGGAGTGTCTCGCTCGTGGACCAAATCCAGCGAGCCGGCCCGCTGCACTGGCCGGGCCAAGGCCCATGGGTGAGGACGCGCCTAGCTCCTCCCCTATTCCTGTTGGGCCAGGAAGACTCGGCCCAGTAGTGTTTTTTTTCTGCTGCTGCGATTTTCACTTTTATCCAGTTAAAACAGAATTGCAGGGAAGCCCTCAAACTTCATGCATTTTATTACTCACAAAAAGTGCATCATATTAAAACAAACTTAATAAGAAAGTTGCTTAGAATTTTGTCTAGTTTCATAATATGCAACTTTCACCCATGTTTAAAATACTTAAAATGTTGTTTGACTAATTTTTGCTCATATGCCATGTTAAAATGATTTAATTCATAACTAAATAACCGTAACTCGGATTTTAATAAACCTTATATGTAAATGGGGTAGAAAAATGCCTAGTTTAACATGATGCACTCACCTAGCATGTGTAATAACTCTAAAAATTATGTTTAGGGCAGAACAGTACCAAATCTAAGTTATGCACATGAGGAGTTTCCGGATTTGTTGTTCGTTGCTTCCGGCCTCATTTAACCTTGACTAGATAGGTAGTTTTACTTTGCTTCACCCTCTTGCCATGTTTAACAACATTTAATCTTGTTGGGTACATAAACGAGAGAGAACTAAATAAGTCATGTGGTTTTTCGTCAATATGCAACTCGTTGCATATTGAGCTCCACTTAATTTGTAGTGTTGCTTGTGCACTTTGCCACGCCATGCTTCATTAAACCGGACATGCATCATACTTGTTTGTGCATCATGCCATGATTCTGTGTTGGTTGTTTACTATGTTGTTTGCTTCTTTCCGGTGTGCTTCTTCGGGTTGTTTCCGGTAACGTTGTGTTTGTGAGGGACCGTTCGACTACGTCCGTTTGTCTGCTTCATGGACTCGTTCTTCTTCCTTGTGGGATCTCAGGCAAGATGACCATACCCTCGAAATCACTTCTATCTTTGCTTGCTTAGTTGCTCGCTCTTTTTCTATGCCTATGCTGCGATACCTACCACTTGCTTATCATGCCTCCCATATTGTTGCACCAAGCCTCTAACCCACCTTGTCCTAGCAAACCGTTGATTGGCTATGTTACCGCTTTGCTCATCCCCTCTTATAGCGTTGTTAGTTGCAACTGAAGATTGAAGTTTTGTTCCTTGTTGGAACATGGAGATGTTCCTGGTTGGAACATGTTTACTTGTTGGGATATCACAATATATCTTATTTAATTAATGCATCTATATACTTGGTAAAGGGTGGAAGTCTCGACCTTATGCCTGGTGTTTTGTTCCACTCTTGCCGCCCTAGTTTCCGTCATATCGGTGTTATGTTCCTGGATTTTGCGTTCCTTACGCGGTTGGGTTATAATGGGAACCCCTTGACAATTCGCCTTGAATAAAACTCCTCCAGCAAGGCCCAACATTGGTTTTACCATTTGCCACCTAGCCTTTTCTTTCCCTTGAGTCGGCCGGCTCAAGGGTCATCTTATTTTAACCCCCCGGGCCAGTGCTTCTCTAAGTGTTGGTCCAACTGAGCGATGTTCGAGGCCACCAGGGGCAACTCTGGGCTGGCTTACCCGACGTCTTGCTCATCCGGTGTGCCCTGAGAACGAGATATGTGCAGCTCCTATCGGGATTTGTCGGCACATCTGGGTGGCTTTGCTGGTCTTGTTTTACCATTGTCGAAATGTCTTGTAACCGGGATTCCGAGTCTGATTGGGTCTTCCCGCTAGAAGGTCTATTCCTTCGTTGACCGTGAGAGCTTGTCATGGGCTAAGTTGGGACACCCCTGCAGGGATTTGAACTTTCGAAAGCCGTGCCCGCGGTTATGGGCAGATGGGAATTTTTTAATGTCCGGTTGTAGAAAACCTGAAGTTGACCTTAATTAAAATACATCAACCGCGTGTGTTACCGTGATGGTCTCTTTCCGGCGGTGTCCGGGAAGTGAACACGGTGTTGGAGTTATGCTTGACGTAGGTTGTTCTAGGATCACTTCTTGATCATAGTTTCTCGACCGTGCTTTGCCTTCTCTTCTCGCTCTCATTTGCGTATGTTAGCCACCATATATGCTAGTCGCTTGCTGCAGCTCCACCTCATACCTTTTACCTTACCCATAAGCTTAAATATTCTTGATCGCGAGGGTGCGAGATTGCTGAGTCCCCGTGGCTCACAGATACTTCCAAAACCAGCTTGCAGGTGCCGATGAGACCGTGCAGTTGACGCAACCAAGCTCAGGAGGAGCTCGATGAAGATCTTGTCCTTTGTGGTGTTTCGTTCTAGTTGATCAGTAGTGGAGCCCAGTTGGGGTCGATCGGGGACCTTGTCGCATTTGGGGTTCTTCTTTTATTTTGGTTCCGTAGTCGGACCTTGATTGTATTTGGATGCTGTAATGTTTTATTCATGTAATTGTGTAAAGTGGCGATTGTAAGCCAACTATGTAACTTCTTCCCCTATTTTATTACATGGGTTTTGTGAAGATTACCTCACTTGTGACATTGCTTTCAATGCGGTTATGCCTCTAAGTCGTGCTTCGACACGTGGGAGATATAGCCGCATCGAGGGCGTTACACACTTGACAGGCCGGCATGTGATTCACTTCGTTCCTATGTCTGTCCCTTCAGGGAAATGTCACGCGGTGACATCTGGAGTCCTTCCTAGCCTGCTACAGCCCGGTTCACCGGAGTCCTGTTAGCCCAGTGCTACAGCCCGGAATCGCACGCTGTTGACCGACATGCTCGATGTTGATTCATGTATGCCTGTCCCCGTAAGTTAGTGCCACTTTGGGTTCACGACTAGTCATGTTGGCCCGGGTTCTCTGTCATATGGATGCTAGCGACACTATCATATACGTGAGCCAAAAGGCGCAAACAGTCCCGGGCCTTGGTAAGGTGACACCCGTGGGAATACCGTGTGTGAGGCCGCAAAGTGATATGAGGTGTTACCGGCTAGATCGATGTGACTTGGAATCGGGGTCCTGACAGAGCACCTCAAGTACGTGATCCAGATGCACTTCCCTAGGGAGATGACCACCAACAACACCGCTGAGTACGAGGGATTGCTTGCTGGTCTCAGGATCACGGCAGACCTCGGGGTTAAGAACCTCATCGTCAGGGGTGACTCGCAGCTCGTTGTCAGGCAGGTCAACAAGGATTATCAGAGCCCATTGATGGAAACTTACATAGATGAGGTGAGAAAGCAGGAGGAACGCTTTGACAGTATCCAGGCGGAGCACGTCCCTCGAGCAGAGAATGACATCACCGATTACCTGTCAAAGCGTGCCGCATTCAAGCTACCTGTGGAACCAGGTACCTTTTTGCTCCGGCCAACTCAACCATCCGTCGAACCATCAGCGGGGCAGAGCAAGCGGAGAAAGTCAGGTCCCGGCAAGTACTTTCCTACCGATCCCCCTAGGGCTTCCGGCAAGGGTGCTGCCGCGGACGCCGAGCCTGCCAAAGAGCAACTGGCTCCGGTAGGGCGTCAAGCCCTGGCTGTAGAGGCAGCCGCTCCCATGGCAGAAGAGATGCCTTTGGTCCTTGTCGTCGAGCCCCAGGCTCCGGCATGGGCACAACATACCGTCCAATTCCTCCAAACAGGGGAGCTTCCTGAGGAACAGGAAGAAGCGGAGAAAGTAGCCTGTCGGTCCGCCTTGTACCAGTTCTTCGATGACGTCCTGTACCGGAGAAGGCCGAACGGTGTGAAACTCAAGTGCATCCCCCGAGAGGAAGGACTGGAGATGTTGGCAGAGATATGATACGTCTCCAACGTATCTATAATTTTTGATTGCTCCATGCTATATTATCTACTGTTTTGGACTATATTGGGCTTTATTTTCCACTTTTATATTATTTTTGGGACTAACCTATTAACCGGAGGCCCAGCCCAGAACTGTTGTGTTTTTGCCTATTTCAGTGTTTCGGAGAAACAGAATATCAAACGGAGTCCAAACGGAATAAAATCTTCGGGAACGTGATTTTCTCACCTAACGTGATCCAGGAGACTTGGACCCTACTCCAGGGGATCAAAGAGGAGGTCACGAGGGTGGGGGGCGCGCCCCCTTCCTCATGGGCCCCTCGGTGCTCCACCGACGTACTTCTTCCTCCTATATATACACACGTACCCCCAAACGATCAGAACAGGAGCCAAAAACCTAATTCCACCGCCGCAACTTTCTGTATCCACGAGATCCCATCTTGGGGCCTGTTCCGGAGCTCCGCCAGAAGAGGGCCATCATCACGGAGGGCTTCTACATCATCCTAGCCCCTCCGATGAAGTGTGAGTAGTTTACCTCAGACCTTCGGGTCCATAGTTAATATCTAGATGGCTTCTTCTCTCTCTTTGAATCTCAATACAAAGTTCTCCCCCTCTCTTGTGGAGATATATTCGATGTAATCTTCTTTTTGCAGTGTGTTTGTTGAGACCAATGAATTGTGGGTTTATGATCAAGTCTATCTATGAATAATATTTGAATCTTCTCTGAATTCTTTTATGTATGATTGGTTATCTTTGCAAGTCTCTTCGAATTATCCGTTTGGTTTGGCCAACAAGATTGGTAGTTCTTGCCATGGGAGAAGTGCTTAGCTTTGGGTTCGATCTTGCAGTGTCCTTACCCAGTGACAGAAGGGGCAGCAAGGCACGTATTGTATCGTTGCCATCGAGGATAACAAGATGGGGTTTATTTCATATTGCATGAATTTATCTCTCTACATCATGTCATCTTGCTTAAGGTGTTACTTTGTTTTTACCTTAATACTCTAGATGCATGCTGGATAGTGGTCGATGAGTGGAGTAATAGTAGTAGATGCAGAATCGTTTCGATCTACTTGTCACGGACGTGATGCCTATATACATGATCATGCCTAGATATTCTCATAACTATGCTCAATTCTGTCAATTGCTCAACAGTAATTTGTTCACCCACCGTAGAATACTTATGCTCTTGAGAGAAGCCACTAGTGAAACCTATGGCCCTCGGGTCTATTCTCATCATATCAATCTCCATCACTTTAATCTTGCTTTGCTTTTTTACTTTGCTTTTACTTTTTACTTTGCATCTTTATACCAAAAATATTATATCTATCACATCTCACTCTCGTAAGTGACCGTGAAGGGATTGACAACCCCTAATCGCGTTGGTTGCGAGTAGCTATTGTTTTGTGCAGGTACGAGGGACTTGAGCATGGCCTCCTACTGGATTGATACCTTGGTTCTCAAAAACTGAGGGAAATACTTACGCTACTCTGCTGCATCATCCCTTCCTCTTCGGGGAAAATCAACGCAAGCTCAAGACGTAGCAAGAAGGATTTATGGCACTGTTGCCGAGGAGTCTATGCAAAAAGTGAACATACCAAGTACCCATCACAATCCCTATCTCTCACATTACATTATTTGCCATTTGCCTCTCATTTTCCTCTCCCCCCAATTCACCCTTGCCGTTTTATTCGCCCTCTCTCTCTATCCTCCCTCTCTATTTGCCTCTTTTGCCCGTTTGCTCTTGTTTGCTCACGTGCTAGTTTGTTTGCTTGTCGTCATGGCTAGTCTCATATCTTCCCCGTTGTCTCCCGAGAGTGAAGTTCTAAATTTTAAACAAAGGGAGGGAGAAAATCTAAAAGATGCTTGGTATAGAATTTGCAATGCTCAAAATAGATCTACCAGGAAGCAATCTACCTTAGTTCTTCTCCACAATTTTTATGTAGGTGTTAATCCTTGGTATAGATATATCCTCGATACCATTACCGGAGGGAAATTCTTGGGTAGCCATACTTTTGATTCTTATAATGCTATGCTAAATTTATTTGGCTCACCACCTCTTTTGGTTAATGGAACCACGTTAACTTTGGAGCATGTTATGCAAAGACTTGAAATTATAGAAAATAAAGTTGCTACTATTGAATCAATTGAAAATCTAGATAAAAAGATCCACAATCAAATTACTCAATATGGATCTAAGGTAGGAATGACTCTGAAAAATATTAAGGAAAAGGGACCCATAGTTAATGAGAAGATAAACTTAGATTCTACTAGAATTGATAAACTTGAGGGTATCATTACAAACTTGGGAACCGCTTTTTCTTCCGTAAAGAATACTCCGTGTCCTCGTACTAAAATTGCCAAGCTTATGTATGTTCCTAAAAATAAGGGTGAATCATCTAGTAAGGAAACTGCGAATCTTAAATCTATAAGTATTCATCCTAATCTTTTTGCTATCATTAAGGAACCGATTGCTACAAATGAATTTTTCGATCTTGTGCCTAAAAGTTTGATAATCACTAGAAAGAAAGAAATTCCTAAGGGAAATAGATGCCTCATCGAAGAATTGCCTACCAAAGATGGCAATACCTAGATCTATCCTCACTTTTATGCCTAGCTAGGGGCGTTAAACGATAGCGCTTGTTGGGAGGCAACCCAATTTTATTTTTATTCCTTGATTTTTGCTCCTGCTTAGTAATAAATAAATTATCTAGCCTCTGTTTTGGTTGTGTTTTTTGTGTTTGATTAGTGTTTGTTCCAAGTAGAACCGTTGGGAAGACTTGGGGAGAGTCTTGTTGAACTTGCTGTAAAAAACAAAACTTTAGCGCTCACGAGAACTGCTGTCATTTTTATTTGAAGAGTGATATTTAGTTAATTCTTTTTGAAGATGATTAATAGATAAATTCCTCACGTCCAGAAATTTATTTTAGAATTTTTGGGGTTCCATATCTTGCGCTAGCTACAGATTACTATAGACTTTTCTGTTTTTGACAGATTCTGTTTTTCGTGTGTTGTTTGCTTATTTTGATGAATCTATGGCTAGTAAAATTGTTTATAACCATAGAGAAGTTGTAATACAGTAGGTTTAACACCAATATAAATAAAGAATGAGTTCATTACAGTACCTTGAAGTGGTCTTTTGTTTTCTTTTGCTAACGGAGCTCACGAGTTTTCTATTTTGAGTTTTGTGTTGTGAAGTTTTCAAGTTTTGGGTGAATTCTTTTGATGGATCATGGAACAAGGAGTGGCAAGAGCCTAAGCTTGGGGATGCCCATGGAACCCCCAAGATAATCCAAGGACACCAAAAAGTCAAAGCTTGGGGATGCCCCGGAAGGCATCCCATCTTTCGTCCACTTCCATCGGTAATTTACTTTGAGCTATATTTTTATTCACCAACATGATATGTGTTTTGCTTGGAGCGTATTGTATTATTTGTGTCTTTATGTCTTAGTATACCACAATCATCCTTGCTGTACACACCTTTTGAGAGAGCCATACATGAATTAAAATTTGATAGAATACTCTATGTGCTTCACTTATATCTTTTGAGCTAAGTAGTTTTGCTCTATGTGCTTCACTTATATCTTTTGAGCATTATAATTTTGCTCTATGTGCTTCACTTATATCTTTTGAGTGTTATAATTTTGATCTATGTGCTTCACTTAGATCTTTTAGAGCACGGTGGTGGCTTTGTTTTAAATAAACTATTGATCTCTCATGCTTCACTTAAATTATTTTGAGAGTCTCTTAATAGCATGGTAATTTGCTTAATAATAATATGCTTGGTATTCAAGATTTGTGAAACTTTCTTTTGAGTGTGTTGAATACTAAGAAAAGATTGAAACATGATAATTGTTTTGAGATATGGAGGTGATAATATTAAAGTCATGCTAGTTGAGTAGTTGTGAATTTAAAGAATACTTGTGTTAAAGTTTGTGATTCCCGTAGCATGCACGTATGGTGAACCGTTATGTGATGAAGTCGGAGCATGATATATTTTTTGATTGTCTTCCTTATGAGTGGCGGTCGGGGACGAGCGATGGTCTTTTCCTACCAATCTATCCCCCTAGGAGCATGCGCGTAATACTTTGCTTTGATAACTTCAAGATTTTTGCAATAAGTATATGAGTTCTTTATGACTAATGTTGAGTCCATGGATTATACGCACTCTCACCCTTCCACCTTTGCTAGCCTCTCTAATACCGCGCACCTTTCGCCGGTATCATACACCTACCATATACCTTCCTAAAAATAGCCACCATACCTACCTATTATGGCATTTCCATAGCCATTCCGAGATATATTGCCATGCAACTTTCCACCATCTAGTTCATCATGACACATTCATCATTGTCATATTGCTTAGCATGATCATGTAGTTGACATAGTATTTGTGGCAAAACCACCGTTCATAATTTTTTCATACTTGTCACTCTTGATTCATTGCATATCTCGGTACACCGCCAGAGGCATCCATATACAGTCATACTTTGTTTTAGAATCGAGTTGTAATCATTGAGTTGTAAATAAATAAAAGTGTGATGATCATCATTCAATAGAGCATTGTCCCAAATAAAAAAAGGAGAAAGGCCAAAGAAAAACAAAGAAGGCCCCCAAAAAAAGAAAATAAATAAAAGGGGCAATGCTACTATCGTTTTTTCCACACTTGTGCTTCAAAGTAGCACCATGATATAGCGAGTCTCATATATTGTGCTTCAAAGTAGCACCATGTTCTTCATATAGAGAGTCTCATATGTTGTCACTTTCATATACTAGTGGGAATTTTTCATTACAGAACTTGGCTTGTATATTCCAATGATGGGCTTCCTCAAAATTGCCCTAGGTCTTCGTGAGCAAGCAAGTTGGATGCACACCCATTTAGTTTCTTTTGTTGAGCTTTCATACATTTATAGCTCTAGTGCATCCGTTGCATGGCAATCCCTACTCACTCACATTGATATCTATTGATGGGCATCTCCGTAGCCCGTTGATACGCCTAGTTGATGTGAGACTATCTTCTCCTCCTTTTTGTCTTCTCCACAACCACCCTTCTATTCCACCTATAGTGCTATATCCATGGCTCACGCTCATGTATTGCGTGAAGATTCAAAAAGTTTTGAAAAAGTTAGAGTATGAAACAATTGCTTGGCTTGTCATCGGGGTAGTGCATGATTTAAATACTTTGTGTGGTGAAGATGGAGCATAGCCAGACTATATGATTTTGTAGGGATAACTTTCTTTGGCCATGTTATTTTGAGAAGACATAATTGATTTGTTACTATGCTTGAAGTATTATTATTTTTGTGTCAATATAAACTTTTGTCTTGAATCTTTCCAATCTGAATATTCATACCACAATTAAGAAGATTTGCATTGAAATTATGCCAAGTAGCAGTCCGCATCAAAAATTCTCTTTTTATCATTTACCTACTCGAGGACGAGCAGGAATTAAGCTTGGGGATGCCTGATACGTCTCCAACGTATCTATAATTTTTGATTGCTCCATGCTATATTATCTACTGTTTTGGACTATATTGGGCTTTTTTCCACTTTTATATTATTTTTGGGACTAACCTATTAACCGGAGGCCCAGCCCAGAATTGTTGTTTTTTGCCTACTTCAGTGTTTCAGAGAAACGGAATATCAAACGGAGTCCAAACGGGATAAAATCTCCGGGAACGTGATTTTCTCACCGAACATGATCCAGGAGACTTGGACCCTACTCCAGGGGATCAAAGAGGAGGTCACGAGGGTGGGGGTGCCCCACCCTAGGGCACGCCCCCTGCCTCGTGGGCCCCTCGGTGCTCCACCAACGTACTTCTTCCTCCTATATATACACACGTACCCCCAAACGATCAGAATAGGAACAAAAAACCTAATTCCACTGCCGCAACTTTCTGTATCCACGAGATCCCTTCTTGGGGCCTGTTCCGGAGCTCCGTCGGAAGAGGGCCATCATCACGGAGGGCTTCTACATCATCCTAGCCCCTCCGATGAAGCGTGAGTAGTTTACCTCAGACCTTCAGGTCCATAGTTAGTAGCTAGATGGCTTCTTCTCTCTCTTTGAATCTTAATACAAAGTTCTCCCCCTCTCTTGTGGAGATCTATTTGATGTAATCTTATTTTTGCGGTGTGTTTATTGAGACCGATGAATTGTGGGTTTATGATCAAGTCTATCTATGAATAATATTTGAATCTTCTCTGAATTCTTTTATGTATGATTGGTTATCTTTGCAAGTCTCTTCGAATTATCCGTTTGGTTTGGCCAACTAAATTGGTAGTTCTTGCCATGGGAGAAGTGCTTAGCTTTGGGTTCGATCTTGCGGTGTCCTTACCCAGTGACAGAAGGGGCAGCAAGGCACGTATTGTATCCTTGCCATCGAGGATAACAAGATGGGGTTTATTTCATATTGCATGAATTTATCTCTCTACATCATGTCATCTTGCTTAAGGCGTTACTCTGTTTTTAACTTAATACTCTAGATGCATGCTGGATAGCGGTCGATGAGTGGAGTAATAGTAGTAGATGCAGAATCATTTCGATCTACTTGTCCCGGACGTGATGCCTATATACATGATCATGCCTAGATATTCTCATAACTACACTCAGTTCTGTCAATTGCTCAACAGTAATTTGTTCACCCACCGTAGAATACTTATGCTCTTGAGAGAAGCCACTAGTGAAACCTATGGCCCCTGGGTCTATTCTCATCATATCAATCTCCATCACTTTAATCTTGCTTTGCTTTTTTACTTTGCTTTTACTTTTTACTTTGCATCTTTATACCAAAAATACCAAAAATATTATATCTATCAGATCTCACTCTCGTAAGTGACCGTGAATGGATTGACAACCCCTTCGCGTTGGTTGCGAGTAGCTATCGTTTTGTGCAGGTACGAGGGACTTGCGCGTGGCCTCCTACTGGATTGATACCTTGGTTCTCAAAAACTAAGGGAAATACTTACGCTACTCTGCTGCATCATCCCTTCCTCTTTGGGGAAAACCAACACAAGCTCAAGACGTAGCAAGATACATGGAGGCATATGTGGCTCCCACATAGGGTCGAGGGCCCTTGCCGGGAAGGCATTCCGGCAAGGTTTCTTCTGGCATACAGCCCTCCAGGATGGGACGGCGCTAGTAACCAAGTGTGAAGCATGCCAGTTCCATTCAAAGAAGCTTCATCAACCAGCTCAAGCCCTTCAAACAATCCCTCTCTCCTGGCCATTCTCGGTCTGGGGGCTCGATATACTGGGCCCTTTCCCCCGCGCTGTCAGGGACTTTGAGTACTTGTACGTTGCAATCGACAAGTTCACAAAGTGGCCAGAGGTGGAAGCAGTGAGGAAGGTGACTGCTCAGTCAGCCGTCAAATTCTTCAAAGGACTGGTCTGCCATTTTGGTGTGCCAAACAGAGTCATCACCGACAATGGCACGCAGTTCACAAGCCACACCTTCATGCAGTACATCCAAGACCTCGGCAGCAAGGTCTGTTTTGCTTCCGTGGCACATCCACGGAGCAACGGCCAAGCGGAGAGGGCAAATGCCGAAGTGCTGGGAGGCTTGAGAACGAATACCTTTGACAAGCTGCACAAGAGTGGAAGGCACTGGATTGATGAGTTGTCGGTGGTTCTTTGGTCGATCAGGACGATGCCAAATCGAGCCACTGGCCAGACACCCTTTGCCCTGGTATACGGGGCAGAAGCAGTTCTCCCCACAGAACTCATATATGAGTCACCTCGAATGCTCGCTTATGATGAGCTTGAGCAAGAGCCGTTGCGCCAGGATGACGCGACGCTCCATGAGGAAGATCATCTTCGGGCGGCTGTGAGAGCGGCACACTACTAGCAAGCCTTGCGCCGCTACCATAGCCGCAAGGTTCATGCCCGAAGCTTTGAGGAAGGCGACCTTGTTCTTCGGCGTGTTCAGTCGGCCAAGAATACCAACAAGTTGACGCCGAAGTGGGAAGGCCCTTATCGGGTAATACGAGGCACCAGGCCTGGCGCAGTCCGCCTGGAGACCGAGGATGCCGTACCAGTGAGCAACTCCTAGAACATCGAGCATCTTCGCAAGTTTTACCCATAAGGCGCGGCTTGCCGGGCCCCCAGCAAGCCACCTTTTGTACAAGCTTTGCCGATAAGGCATGTGACCCTTTGTACAAAGCCAGGCGCAGACCCTGAGCATAAATAAATGAAGCGCTAGCGCCCTAAGTTATAGCATGCATGCTAGGTCGAGTCTCGTCCTTGGTTAGGGTTGATAGTGCTTAGCGGCAACTAACCCCTAGCCTAGAGGTCGAGTGCGCGTCTATCTATTCATTTTCTATCCTACTTTGGTTTGCAGGGCACATGAGCATTTCTGCTGAGCTACTCGGAAAGAAGGAAATGGATCGGTGCCCCGACCCCGGCAAACCAGAGTTGCCGGGGGCTGCAGATCTAGATAAGTCTTTTATCCCTGTCATGCATTTCGGAACCGGACTGGGGTATGTGAAATCTCATTTTTATCTCTAGGTTGTCGAGCTCCCCTTTTTCCTATACCTAAGTATTATTTCCTGGGTCCAGATTTGGTCGTAGCCGCGGCAGCAAGGAGGTGGGACGAGGAGCCTGAAGCCCACTTCATCCGTGCCTCACCCAAGAGCGCGAGAACGGTCGAGCGGAGTGGGGGGATGGCAAGGCCTGTTGCTGGGCGAAAAACATTTATCTTAAAACAATAACGAGGATTCACTCCTTGTCGCGGGATTACCCACGAACGAAAAACCCGGCAAGCATCCCTTTTTCATTAAAAACACCCCATACAGGTACAGTTCGTGCGAGATGAAAACATGAACAAGGGGATTACAGGTTTTAAATTCAACAAAGGCCCGCAGGCTTACAAGCTAAAAAAGAGATAAGATGCCCGTAATCCCATTCTTGTCCCTCTCCTCAGGAGGCAGGTCAAGGAGGCGAAAGGGCAAAAGGGGCGCCTAGGCGAGCTACGAGCAGCAGAAGGCACCGAGAGAACACCTCGGTGGCCGCCCACGGGTAGGCCGGTGATGATGGTGCCGGGAAAAGAGCTGGAAGACGAGGCGGCATGACCGGCAGTACGCGACGAAGGCGTCGGTGCCTGCGTATTCCGAGTTGACGGCCTTGTCGCTCGCCATCTTCCTCTTCCGCAACCTCCCGACGCCAGCCGCCCAAGGAGACGGCCTCGAGAAGTTCAAGGAGCTGGCCCCACCCCAGCAAACCTCTGCCGGAGGAGCGGCCAAGTGCAAATGCTGCTGCTGCCGCACCTGCCCAGGCGCGGGGCGTCCGATGCCTAGTCGGACTCGTCCCCGCTATCCGCCCCGCTGTCCTCCTCATCACTTTCGCTCAAGGAAGATCTTCCATCGTCAGAATCTCCATCGGAGGAGCTCTCCACGCAGCACTTCAGGCGAGTCCCGAACTCTCCGAAGACCTTGACGGAGAGTAGGCCGTCCTCCATTAATTTGGAGTAGAGGACGAGCCCCGCCGTCAAGCTGTGGATGCGAGCGAGCGTCTTCCACCCGCGACGGAGGTACATGACTCGAGGAGCCGGGAAGTCGACGACAACCCACGTCCCCCATTCCCGCAACCCCTCATGTGCAATCTGAGGGATTGGGGTCGGTCGCGCTTCATCTCCCGAGCGAACGGTGCGGGAAGATGAAGACGACGACGCAGAGGCCTACGCAGCCTGATGAAGAACTCGCGGGGCTGGTCTTCGACATGGCCTTCCATCGGGAAAGGCATCATTGGCGGGGGCGAAGCCGGCACACTGCCCCGTCCTCCTCTTCCCCGAGCACTGCGACCTCTGCCCCGGCCTCGCCCACGGCCTCGCCCTCTCCCCCTTCCCCTCGCAGTCGGTGCCACCACCGCGGGCTCAGGAGGAGGAGGGACGAGTTGTCGAGCAGCGACCCTTGCCGCCACCGTCGAAGGACCAGGATTCCCTTTCTCCATGGCGAGTAAGAGGAAGAAGCAGAAGCAAGAGGAGATAGATGACAGAAGAAGTGCGGGACGCCATCCCCCTTCCCCCTCCTTCTAAAGGAGGGGGGTCGGGGCTCCGCCGCCCCGTTCGGCCAATCCAGCCACCGAAGGCGTGCGGAATCGGGAACGACCCATTGCCCCAACCAGCGACGGCCCGATTCCCCGCCCCCGCCGCTTGCTACCCCAGGTGCATGGGGGACGCGTGGCGGACGTGCAGAACCGAGGGGACGGGGGAAGCGACCCCTCCCCACCCCATGATCATGGGGAGTGGATACCTTGAAGACCACGCCCCGGCCCCGTACCATAAATGAGCCGCGCCTCCACGCCTCCCTCTCTTTACGGGGAAGGCGCGAGCCGCCTCTTTACTGCAATGTGACACATGCGTGTGAAAACCGCCCCACGCATGCCGCCCACGTCATGCACGCCCCCTCACGCCACACCACGCGCGCGGGTCGTGGGAAGCAGAGCGCGCGAAAAATCTTACCGTGGTAAAAACCGCCCCGCCTGCCCGTGCACCGTTTTGGGCCTGACCCAACAACGTGTCGCGCTTATGTGTGGCCCAAGCCCAGGGGCTCCTGTCGGTGTACAAAAATAGGGGCACATTTTTGTACCCCTTTAATTGTGCACGGGCAGTCAGAGCCGCGCCCGCGACCACACCAAGCAGAGCGAGGGAGGTGAGCCAAGGGAAGACCAAAGCCCAAGATGATCAGAGCAACACCAAGGCCAAGACCACAGAGAGCAGAGGGACGAAGCAGATTCCCCCGGCAAGACCCTTGCCGGGGCAACCTCCGCGGCCCCGGCAAGATCCTTGCCGGGGACAGCTCGCCCCACACCAACGGAGTGAGCCACCCATGAGCCCTCGGCTGCCAACACCATCACCAATGTGGAGCCAGGGCTCGGGAAGGCACCTCCGAGGTGGCATGCAGATCTTTGTGAAGACATATCCAAGAACAGATGAGGATTAGAAGACGACGATCCCCGGCAAGATCCTTGCCGAGGAAGGCTACCAGACCCCCGGCAAGACCCTTGCCGGGGACGACAGCGTGCCGCGACAAGACCCTTGTCGGGCCACCCGACAAGGCCATTACCAAGGGTGCCAGCAGGGCCACCGCTAGACCCGCCGACAACCAAGCTTCCACTGCCGTTCGCATACAGCTGCTAGCTCAACCAACTGGGCGGGCACCTGCGTGGCGACATGCAGTCCCCAAGCCAACTCATCAAGCGCCTATGTGGCGGCATGCAGATCTTCGTGAAGGCTCCACCACCACGCCACCTCAACTGCCTGCCTGCCTACATGGCACCGCACGCATCACTGGCTGGGGCACGTGTCGAAGCAAGGAGGAGCGGCGACACCATCCCCGATAAAGCAAAGGGACACCTGCGTGATGCATTAAATGTATCTTGTCTTGTAATACGAAAGATAACCTCGCAACACTGTTGCCTTTCCACCTCTTGTGTGCCACTGTGGCAACCCCTTTTTCTATAAAAGGAGGCCCGAGGCGACAAGGGGAAGGATTCGGCTTTTTGGAGCTCGTTACACCCCGTAGCTAGCTCAAGAACCGAGAATACATCCACCAAAGCAGGACTAGGGTTTTACGCATCCTCGCGGCCTGAACCTGGATAAACGAACCGCATGCTCTCTGGTAGATCCGCTCTTCTCTCAACCCCGTGCCCCGCCAACCGTAGTAGGGATTCTTGTGATCCCATAGGTGACGTTCCCACTGACACCACAGCCCCCAATGCCATCATCCACGTGGGGCCAGGGCTCGGGAAGACACCTCTGTGGTGGCCTGCAGATCTTTGTGAAGACATACTCAAGATTAGATGAAGATTAGAAGACGACGACCCTCGGCAAGATCCCTGCCGAGGAAGGCCACCAGACCCCCGGCAAGGCCCTTGCCGGGGATGACAGCACACCACGGCAAGACCCTTGCCGGGCCACCCGGCAAGGCCCTCACCAAGGACGCCAGCAAGGCCACCGCCAGGCCCACTGACGACCAAATTTCCACCGCCGTTCACATGCAGCTGCCAGCCCAACCAGCTGGGCGGGTGCTACCTCTTGAGCACTGCGTTGGATTTCCTTGAAGAGGAAAGGGTGATGCAACACAGTAGCGTAAGTATTTCCCTCAGTTTTTGAGAACCAAAGTATCAATCCAGTAGGAGGCTATGCGCGAGTCCCTCGTACCTGCACAATACAAATAAATCCTCGCAACCAACGCGATAAGGGGTTGTCAATCCCTAAACGGTCACTTACGAGAGTGAGATCTGATAGATGTGATAGGGTAATATTTTTGGTATTTTTATGATAAAGATGCAAAGTAAAATAAAGGCAAAGTAAAAGGCAAAGGCAATAATAAAGTGTTGGAAGATTAATATGATAAAGATAGACTCGGGGGCCATAGGTTTCACTAGTGGCTTCTCTCAAGAGCATAAGTATTCTACGGTGGGTGAACGAATTACTGTTGAGCAATTGACAGATTTGAGCATAGTTATGAGAATATCTAGGTATGATCATGTATATAGGCATCACGTCCGAGACAAGTAGACCGACTCCTGCCTGCATCTACTACTATTACTCCACTCATCAACCGCTATCCAGCATGCATCTAGAGTATTAAGTTCATAAAAACAGAGTAACGCCTTAAGAAAGATGACATGATGTAGAGGGATAAATTCATCCAATATGATAAAACCCCAACTTGTTATTCTCGATGGCAACAATACAATACGTGCCTTTCTGCCCCTGCTGTCACTTGGAAAGGACGCCGCAAGATTGAACCCAAAGCTAAGCTGTCACGACCGGGTTTTCCGGGTATAAATTTCCAGAAAAGACCGTCGTGCTCATCAGCCCCAGGATTACTGTTAGCTGATGAGGCTCCAACTTGATACAGAAATCTCAAGCAAAATACAAAATATGTAGTACAAGACCATTCTGGCTTGTGAGTACAACAATTGGGTTTCTAGTGGTTGATGGCGGAAGCGGTTTGTGAGACATCAGTGTCTATGGGACTCCATTTCCCACGGGAACAGCTGACCAGGTTAACTCCTATCTTCGCGAGGCTGTTATCACTGTTGCTTAGTTTCCGGGGCTGTTATCGCCACGCTCCTCTCCAAGCAAGCAATCTGGCCAAGACAATAGCCAGGGACAAGCCAGTGAGTACTTTGAATGTACTCGCAAACATTAGGAACACAGGTATAATATAATTGATAATCATGCACGGAAAAATTTTATGATCACATCGTCAGTCATAAATAAAACATCTTTTATGCATGCAAGCAGGTTATTTATATGCAACATGAATAAGCGGTAATAGAGAGAGAACAAAATGCCGCGGTCGGGCGTCTGAGCGACACCACATAAAGGGCTTAAAAAGAAATGCCACAGTCGGGCGTCTAAGCGACACCACATAAAGGGCTTTAAAAGAAATGCCACAGTCGGGCGTCTGAGCGACACCACATAAAGGGCTTTAAAAGAAATGCCACAGTCGGGCGTCTGAGCGACACCACATAAAGGGCTTTAAAAGAAATGCCACAGTCGGGCGTCTAAGCGACACCACATAAAGGGCTTTTAAAAGAAATGCCACAGTTGGGCGTCTGAGCGACACCACATAAAGGGCTTTTAGAGTAAATAATCACGATGAATATCCAGGAGGTGGAACCGTCCCAGGGATACCGATAATATAAATAATGCAACGGGTTAGTCCATCACAAGATAATAATCATAATCTTCACAAGTCACAAGTCACGGTCCAAGTTCTGGTTTAACAATATCTCCTCCGAAGACCGACACTAAGACCAATACTTGACCCATCCCAGACTGTAATCCTTAACCATGGACACGGCTATTCGAATAGGTTTTAATCTCTGCAGAGGGTGTACTCTTTACCCACGAGTAACGGATTCCTTTAGTCCATCGGGACTAATTCCGTCTACGGTCTTTTAGTTGAAAACACGCCTAACTTGCACACACCAGCTTAACTCACCGGTGTCTGGAATCACCCACGACACTTGTTAAGCAAAACTCTAAGTGGGGAGGCTACAACCTCGCGTAGCATGGGATCAAATTTATATCGCGCGCTCTAAGGGGTGGCCTCCCCTCTCGGTCCCAACCGGAAACACCCATGCCCCCGGACCAGGTGGCATGCCTACCAGCTACAACCGATATCTTCCGCCATGGCCTCTCTGTACGGTGTGTGCTTGAAAGGGGTTGATGAATTACTGAACCATACCCTACCTGTGGCAGGGACAAGTGGTAGTACATAGCAAGTATGGGGGTTACTGGAAACAAGACTCGGTCTGCGGTCGACTCAGGAGTTTTATAAGTTCCCTGCATGACATGTAACAAATATATTTCAATCAACAAAATCACCACTCAATATACCTTACCATGCCATGCCGGACATAACCGTCCCGACGGGGACCGGCGACAAGCTCACGCCTACCCAAGGCCGAGGCTTTCCCGGATTCCTTTCCGGCATGCATGCAAGGCACATGAGGATGATTACCATTACAATTATATTCATTTCCAACAGCAAGGAAATCACTAATATGCTTCCATGCAAATGATCATGTCACATGAAATAACAAGTCCTCTGTAATAAGGTGGTGTTATAAACGTGTCAAATAACACACCAAAAACATTATGCCAGGGTTCAGAATGCTTGCCTTTAAGTTGTGGAGGGTGAGGTGCTCTCCAAAACTTTTGAAAGTTTCTTCTCTCTCTCCAAAATCCTATTTTAAAATATATTTGAATTAACACACATTTCAAAACAGTACAAAAAAGTTGTTTGAAAAATTTTCAAATAAATCTTAAAATAAACTAGACCAAATTTGAGGAAGGTAGGAAAAAGAATCAACTCATTTGGAGTTATATTTAAAAAGTTATAGCCAGTCAAAGATTTGGTCAAATCTGTTTTAAAAAAATAGAAAAAGAAAACATTTCAAACGAGATTACGCTTTCGGTGCAGAGGAGGCGTACTTGAGGCTTTACGCCTCCACTTAACCACGTGGACCGGCGCTGGGTCTCTGACGGTGGGCCCGCCTGGCCCACTGGTCAGGTTTGACCAGTCGCCCGCGTCGTCTCCCTCCTCTGCCCGAGTGGAGCGGGGCTCCGGCGATCATCGCCGGCGAACGGTGGCTCCGTTCGGAAAGCTGAGGCCACCAGTGGATTCAGGGGGCCGAGGTGGTTACTCCGGTAGTCGTAGGGTCGTCGGAGGTGGAGGATATCGCCGGCGGCGAGCTCCACGGCGGAGGGAAGCTTCGGGAGCAAGATGGATTTGGGGCTACGGTGGTTCCCGATCAAAATTGAGTAGGGGGATGGGTTCACGGGAGGATGAGGAAGTTTCTGGTGAAGAGAATGGAGAGGGGGAGGCCCTGGTGGTGCTGGAATGGCCGGGGCAGTGGCGGCGGCAGGAGTTACCGGAGATGGGGAAGAAAGCTCTCCTGGGTCGATTGGCGAGCTGGGGAAGCGTCATTGGGGTGGCCTGAGGTTGCTAGTGTGCGGGAACGGCCCAGGGCGTCCATTTATAAGCGAGGCAAGGCGGTTCCGCGGCGGCCGTGGATAAGCTTCCGGCGAACCGACATTCTGTAGCAGCAGGGCATCGTGGCGGCGACGAGCGCTAGAGGACATGGCTGCGGATGAGCTCGCGCTGCTCCAGGGGCCAGGTGGCGAGCGGGAGGGGTTTGGGCGGCGCTGCCCGTGGCTGGAGCCACTGCGGACGCCGGAGTGCCGCCAAGAATGCCCTGGCGGCGGCGCTGTAGCGTGCCAGGGTGGTTTGGCGCGATGCTGCGAGGCAGGGAGTGCGTGGCGAGGTGCTGCCGTGTGGGCCAAAGCCAGGGGGCCAGTGTGTCGGCTCGGGCGCGGCATCGTGCAATATGCGCGCTCTGGGCGCGTCCAGTGCACGCACGGGAGATGTTCGACACAATGCCGCGGCATGCTACAGGTCGCAGGTGAGGTTGGGGTTTACCAGATCGAGGTTAGGAGCAACTGGGAGTCTAGTGGACATGCTAGTTTGATCAGAGGTGCAAGCTCACAGTGAAGTGCCAAAACTCATGTCAAAACTGGTCATGCCTACAGGGTGCTCGATAGAATGCCACATGCACCTAGGCAACTCTTGGGGTGGCCAAAACTTCCAGATTGGGGTCTCTTCAGATGTACAAGAGGGTGGTGGGGTTAGTTGGTCAAATGCAGCAACTTGTTAGTGCAAGTTTTATAAAACTTCAATTCTGGACAGGAAATAAATGACATTATTTCATGAACCAAAAATATGCCAATGGGGGCATGCTCCTGGACTTAGGGGTTTGGTAGGGCTGTCTACAAGTAGGAGAAAGCACAAGATTATTGGAGCAAAATTTAATAGGGTTGTAGTAGAAATCACAAGGCTGGACCAGAATGAAGATGAGGTTGATTCACTCAAAATTTTCAAATAACAGCACTAGGTTTTTGCATAAAGTTGATTCATATGCTACTACCAACATCCCATAATTTTGGTGGAGGCCAGAAAGAAATATTTAAATGGGTTGTAGTGCAAATTGCACTCTGGACCAGAGAAGAAAAATTGAGTGTAGAGCTCAAAATATTTCATGAATAAAATATATTTTTGCATAAAAGTGATTTAAAAACATCACATGACATCTCCAAATTTTGGTTAGAATTTTAGGTGAATTTATCAAATGGTTGTAGTTCAAATATGGCCATATAACCTTGAAGAACCATTTTTCAAGAAAATAAATATTAAGCAAATTAATTATGTAATTAGTTATACTGATAAAAGGGAAGTTTTTCTTGAGAGGTTAAACAAGCCCAATAACATATTTGAAAGGTTTTCACTTTGGGAAAAACTCATCATAACAGGGAAGGAAATGATTTAAAAAATCAAAATGGAGCTCAAAAATTCAAAGTTTTAATTCCTGGAAAAAAATTTAATTCATAAAACAAGGCCAAAAATTTGGGGTGTCACATAAGCACTTCTCCCATTGCAAGAAAGATCAATCTAGTATGCCAAACCAAACTGATAATTCGAAGAGACTTGCAAAGATAACCAACCATACATAAAAGAATTCAGAGAAGATTCAAATATTGTTCATAGATAATCTTGATCATAAACCCACAATTCATCGGTCTCAACAAACACACCGCAAAAAGAAGGTTACATCGAATAGATCTCCACGAGAGAGGGGGAGAACATTGTTTTGAGATCCAAAAAGAGAGAAGAAGCCATCTAGCTAATAACTATGGACCTGAAGGTCTGAGGTAAACTACTCACACTTCATCGGAGGGGCTATGGTGTTGATGTAGAAGCCCTCCGTGATTGATACCCCTTCCGACGGAGCTCCAGAACAGGCCCCAAGATGGGATCTCGTGGATACAGAAAGTTGCGGCGGTGGAATTAGGTTTTTGGCTCTGTATCTGATCGTTTCGGGGTATGTAGGTACATATAGGAGGAAGGAGTACATCGGTGGAGCAATAGGGGGCCCACGATGGTGGGGGCGTGCCCTAGGGGGTGGGAGCGCCCACGTACCTCGTGGCCTCCTCTTTTGTGCCTTGACGTAGGGTCCAAGTCTCCCTGATCATGTTCGGTGAAAAATCACGTTCCCGAAGGTTTCATTCCGTTTGGACTCCGTTTGATATTCCTTTTCTGCGGAACTCTGAAATAGGCAAAAAACAGCAATTCTGGGCTGGGCCTCCAGTTAATAGGTTAGTCCCAAAAGTAATATAAAAGTGGATAATAAAGCCCAATAATGTCCAAAACAGTAGATGATATAGCATGGAGCAATCAAAAATTATAGATACATTGGAGACGTATCAAGCACCCCAAGCTTAATTCCTGCTCGTCCTCGAGTAGGTAAATGATAAAAAAAATTGATGCAGAGTGCTACTTGGCATAATTTCAATGTAGTTCTTCTTAACTGTGGTATGAATATTCAGATCCGAAAGATTCAAGACAAAAGTTTAATATTGACATAAAAATAATAATACTTCAAGCATACTAACAAAGCAATCATGTCTTCTCAAAATAACATGGCGAAAGAAATTTATCCCTACAAAATAGGTTATGCTCTATCTTCACAACACAAAGTATTTAAATCATGCACAACCCCGATGACAAGCCAAGCAATTGTTCCATACTTTTGACATTTTCAAAACTTTTTCAATCTTCACGCAATACATGAGCGTGAGCCATGGATATAACACTATATGTGGAATAGAATGGTGGTTGTGGAGAAGACAAAAGGGGGGAAGATAGTCTCACATCAACTAGGCGTATCAACAGGCTATGGAGATGACCATCAATAGATATCAATGTGAGTGAGTAGGGATTGCCATGCAACGGATGCACTAGAGCTATAAGTATATGAAAGCTCAACAAAAGAAACTAAGTGGGTGTGCATCCAACTCGCTTGCTCACGAAGACCTAGGGCATTTTGAGGAAGCCCATCATTGGAATATACAAGCCAAGTTCTATAATGAAAAATTCCCACTAGTATATGAAAGTGACAAAATGAGAGACTCTCTATCATGAAGATCATGGTGCTACTATGAAGCACAAGTGTGGTAAAAGGATAGTAACATTGTCCCTTCTCTCTTTTTCTCTCTTTTTTTCTTTTTTTTTCTTCTCTTTTTTTTATTTTTTCTTTTCTTTTTTTGGGCCTTTTCTCTTTTTTATGGCCTTTTTTTATTTTTCGTCTAGAGTCTCATCCCGACTTGTGGGGGAATCATAGTCTCCATCATCCTTTTCCTCACTTTGGACAATGCTCTAAAAATGAATATCATCACACTTTTATTTTCATACAACTCGACAATTACAACTCAATACTTAGAACAAAGTATGACTCTATATGAATGCCTCCGGCGGTGTACCGAGATATGCAATGAATCAAGAGTGACATGTATGAAAGAATTATGAATGGTGGTTTTGCCACAAATACGATGTCAACTACATGATCATGCAAAGCAATATGACAATGATGGAGCGTGTCATAAACAGAACGGTGGAAAGTTGCATGGCAATATATCTCGGAATGGCTATGGAAATGCCATGATAGGTAGGTATGCTGGCTATTTTGAGGAAGGTATATGGTGGGTGTATGATACCGACGAAAAGTGCACGGTACTAGAGAGGCTAGCAATGGTGGAAGGAGGAAAAGTGCATATAATCCATGGACTCAACATTAGTCATAAAGAACTCATATACTTATTGCAAAAATCTACAAGTTATCAAAGCAAAGTATTACGCGCATGATCCTAGGGGGATAGATTGGTAGGAAAAGACCACCGCTCGTCCCCGACCGCCACTCATAAGGAAGACAATCAATAAATATATCATGCTCCGACTTCATCACATAACGGTTCACCATACGTGCATGCTATGGGAATCACAAACTTTAACACAAGTATTTCTCAAATTCACAACTACTCAACTAGCATGACTCTAATATCACCATCTTCATATCTCAAAACAATTATCAAGCATCAAACTTATCATAGTATTCAACACACTCATAAGATTTTTTTTACTATTCTTGAATACCGGCATATTAAGATTATTTAAGAAAATTACCATGCTATTTAAGACTCTCAAAATAATCTAAGTGAAGCATGAGAGATCAAAAGTTTCTATAAAACAAATCCACCACCGTGCTCTAAAAGATATAAGTGAAGCACTAGAGCAAAACTATATAACTCAAAAGATATAAGCAAAGCACATAGAGTATTCTAAAAAATTCCAAATCATGTATGGCTCTCTCAAAGTTGTGTACAGCAAGGAAGATTGTGGTAAACTAAAAAGCAAAGACTCAAATCATACAAGACACTCCAAGCAAAACACATATCATGTGGTGAATAAAAATATAGCTCCATGTAAAGTTACCGATGGAAGTAGACGAAAAGAGGGGATGCCTTCCGGGGCATCCCCAAGCTTTGGCTCTTTCCACTCCTTGTTCCATAATCCATCAAAAAAATTCACCCAAAACTTGAAAACTTCACAACACAAAACTCAACAGAAAACTCGTAAGCTCCGTTAGCGAAAGAAAACAAAAGACCTCTTCAAGGCACTGTAATGAACTCATTCTTTATTTATATTGGTGTTAAACCTACTGTATTCCAACTTCTCTATGGTTTATAAACTATTTTATTAGCCATATAGATTCATCAAAACAAGCAAACAACACACGAAAAACAGAATCTGTCAAAAATAGAACAGTCTGTAGTAATGTGTAACTAACGCAAACTTCTGGAACTCAAAAAAATTCTACCAAAATAGGACGACCTAGACAATTTGTTTATTGATCAGCAGCAATTGGAATAAATATTTTATCACGTTCTTATGATTTTAAACAATTGTTTTCGTGAACAGAAAGTTTCTGGAAATTACAGCAAGATCAAATAACTATCGTCCAAGAAGATCCTATAGGTTTAACTTGGCACAAACACTAAATAAAACATAAAAAGAAATATAACCAGAGGCTAGAACAATTATTTATTCCTAAACAGAAGCAAAAAGCAAAAAACTAAAAATAAATTGGGTTGCCTCCCAACAAGCGCTATCGTTTAACGCCCCTAGCTAGGCATAAAGGCAAGGATAGATCTAGGTATGCCATAATAGTGGTATGGAAAGTCATGAAAACTTCTCTCATATTCTCTACGTTCAACGGAAAGTTTTCTTGGAGGCAAGCAAAAATAATCAAAAGGGCTAAATTTAATGGGACAAAAGTCCCCAAGATCAATCTCGGGAGGATGGGTTCCTCCCTAGGCCCTTTGTATTGCACAACCAGTTCATCATTACAAGCATTCTTGTGGCAAAAAGCCACAAGCCTACGTTCAAGGTGAAAACCTAATCCATTATTCTGAATAGCAAAATCATCATTAAGCTCGGAAATTTTATCAACTAGAACATCAGCTGGAACCTTTTTCCTAAGATTTTCATTATAAGCGATATGATTCAAAGATTGTAAGCGCATCATGTCTTCTTGATTAAAAAGGATAGCTTCTATGGGAGGATGACTAGCATCTACCCTATAATGCGCAAAGATTTCTTTAGCCTCTTTTATTATGAATCTAAATTCATGCGCCAAAAAGATAGTGGCGGCACGCTTAACAGAAGAATGCTCAATATTAGAGAATTCTAGAAAAATTCTTTGTATGCAAGGATGCAAGTGCATAAATTGCCTTTCAAGTTCAACTATAAGCATGGCAATAGCGTCCGCAAGACTACTAGTTCTATGAAGAATAGAACCGCCCATAGAAGGCAGAGCACCGGCACAAGTAAAGAAATCTTGAATAACCCATTTTCTAATAATATTACCACTACCAATTCGAAATCTTTTAGTATGCAAGGTAGGGGGTTCTTTAGCCGGAGCATCAGATTTTTCTATGATATTATTATTGTCTATATCGGTAACAGTTCCCCCAAATTTAGACATAACAACGGAGAGAGCGTAGGGCAAAAACAAGAAGGCAAAAGAAAGAGAGGGCAAATAAAACGGCAAGGGTGAAGTGGGGACGAGGAAAACGAGAGGCAAATGGCAAATAATGTAATGCGGGAGATAAGGGATTGTGATGGGTACTTGATATATTGACTTTTGGGTAGACTCTCCGGCAACGGCGCCAGAAATCTTCTTGCTACCTCTTGAGCACTGCGTTGGATTTCCTTGAAGAGGAAAGGGTGATGTAGCACAGTAGCGTAAGTATTTCCCTCAGTTTTTGAGAACCAAGGTATCAATCCAGTAGGAGGCTACGCGCGAGTCCCTCGTACCTGCACAATACAAATAAATCCTCACAACCAACATGATAAGGGGTTGTCAATCCCTACACGGTCACTTACGAGAGTGAGATCTGATAGATGTGATAGGGTAATATTTTTGGTATTTTTACGATAAAGATGCAAAGTAAAATAAAAGCAAAGTAAAAAAGCAAAGGCAATAATAAAGTGTTGGAAGATTAATATGATAAAGATAGACCCGGGGCCATAGGTTTCACTAGTGGCTTCTCTCAAGAGCATAAGTATTCTACGGTGGGTGAACGAATTACTGTTGAGCAATTGACAGATTTGAGCATAGTTATGAGAATATCTAGGTATGATCATGTATATAGGCATCATGTCCGAGACAAGTAGACCGACTCCTGCCTGCATCTACTACTATTACTCCACTCATCAACCGCTATCCAGCATGCATCTAGAGTATTAAGTTCATAAAAACAGAGTAACGCCTTAAGCAAGATGACATGATGTAGAGGGATAAATTCATCCAATATGATAAAAACCCCAACTTGTTATTCTCGATGGCAACAATACAATACGTGCCTTGCTGCCCCTGCTGTCACTGGGAAAGGACACCGCAAGATTGAACCCAAAGCTAAGCACTTCTCCCATTGCAAGAAAGATCAATCTAGTATGCCAAACCAAACTGATAATTCGAAGAGACTTGCAAAGATAACCAATCATACATAAAAGAATTCAGAGAAGATTCAAATATTGTTCATAGATAATCTTGATCATAAACCCACAATTCATCGGTCTCAACAAACACACCGCAAAAAGAAGGTTACATCGAATAGATCTCCACGAGAGAGGGGAGAACATTGTATTGAGATCCAAAAAGAGAGAAGAAGCCATCTAGCTAATAACTATGGACCCGAAGGTCTGAGGTAAACTACTCACACTTCATTGGAGGGGCTATGGCGTTGATGTAGAAGCCCTCCGTGATTGATACCCCTTCCAGCGGAGCTCCGGAACAGGCCCCAAGATGGGATCTCATGGATACAGAAAGTTGTGGCGGTGGAATTAGGTTTTTGGCTCCGTATCTGATCGTTTGGGGGTACGTAGGTATATATAGGAGGAAGGAGTACGTCGGTGGAGCAACAGGGGGCCCACGATGGTGGGGGCGTGCCCTAGGGGGTGGGCGCGCCCCCGTACCTCGTGGCCTCCTCTTTTGTGCCTTGACGTAGGGTCCAAGTCTCCCTGATCATGTTCAGTGAGAAAATCACGTTCCCAAAGGTTTCATTCTGTTTGGACTCCCTTTGATATTCCTTTTCTGCGAAACTCTGAAATAGGCAAAAAACAACAATTCTGGGCTCGGCCTCCAGTTAATAGGCTAGTCCCAAAAGTAATATAGAAGTGGATAATAAAGCCCAATAATGTCCAAAACAGTAGATAATATAGCATGGAGCAATCAAAAATTATAGATACGTTGGAGACATATCAGCGGGCACCTGCGTGGCAACATGCAACTCCCAGGCCAACTCATTAGGCGCCTGCGTGGCGGCATGCAGATCTTTGTGAAGGCTCCACCACCGCGCCACCTCAAAAGGTATGTTCCAATCAGGTGGCTGAATGATAGGTGCAGAGATCAATGCTTTCTTAAGTATTTCAAATGCTTCTACACGATCATCATCAAAGAAAAATGGTATATCTTTCTGTAATAAATTAGTCAGAGGCCGAGAAATTTTTGAGAAGTCCTTAATGAACCTCCTATAAAAACCGGCATGACCAAGGAAACTTCTTATACCTTTGATGTCCTTGGGACATGGCATCTTTTCAATAGCATCAACCTTAGCTTTATCAACTTCAATACCTCTTTCAGAATTTTATGCCCCAAGACAATACCTTCATCAACCATAAAGTGGCACTTTTCCCAATTCAAGACAAGATTAGTTTCTTCACATCTCTGCAAAACTCGATCAAGGTTGCTCAAGCAATCATCAAAAGAGGATCCATAAACGGAGAAATCATCCATGAAAACCTCACAAATCTTTTCACAAAAGTCAGAGAATATAGCCATCATGCATCTTTGAAAGGTAGCAGGTGCATTACATAAACCAAAAGGCATACGTCTATAAGCAAAAGTACCGGAAGGGCAAGTAAAAATGGTCTTAGCTTGATCATCAGCTGACACATGTATTTGAGAGAAACCAGAATAACCATCTAGAATGCAAAAATGTGTATGTTTGGGTAATCTTTCTAGCATTTGATCGATAAAAGGTAAGGGGTAATGATCTTTTTTAGTAGCTTTATTTAATTTGTGAAAATCAATTACCATCCTATAACCTGTAATAATTCTTTGCGGAATCAATTCTTCTTTATCATTAGGAACGACAGTAATACCTCCCTTCTTAGGGACACAATGGACAGGACTTACCCACTGACTATCAGCAATGGGATAAATTATACCTGCCTCAAGGAGCTTTAGTATTTCTTTCCTTAACACTTCTTTCATTTTAGGATTCAGCCGTCGTTGATGATCAATAACTGGTTTGGCATCTTCCTCCAAATTTATTTTATGTTGACATAGAGTGGGACTAATGGCCTTAAGATCATCAAGAGTATATCCAATAGCAGCACGGTGCTTCTTCAGAGTTTTCAATAATTTTTATTCCTCCTTCTCTGAAAGGTTAGCACTAATAATAATAGGATATATCTTCTTTTCATCAAGATAAGCATATTTAAGAGTATCAGGCAATGGTTTAAGCTCAAACACGAGATCACCCTTGGGTGGAGGAGGATCCCCTAAGATTTCAACAGGCAACTTGTTTTTCAGAATAGGTCCTTGTTTAAAGAACACTTCATCTATTTCCCTTCTTTCATTCATAAACATATCATTTTCATGGTCTAGCAAATATTGTTCTAAAGGATCACTAGGAGGCATGACAATAGAAGCAAGACCAATAATTTCATCTTTACTAGGCAATTCCTCTTCACGGTGTTGTCTATGAAACTTAGAGAAATTAAACTCATGAGACATATCACCTAGACCAATAGTAACAACATATTTTTCGCAGTCTATCTTAGCATTAACAGTGTTCAAGAAGGGTCGACCAAATATAATGGGACAAAAGCTATCTTGTGGGGAACCAAGAATAAGAAAATCAGAAGGATATTTAGTTTTCCCACACAAGACTTCAACATCTCTAACAATTCCCATTGGTGAAATAGTATCTCTATTAGCAAGTTTAATTGTAACATCAATTTCTTCTAACTCAGCAGGTGCAATATCATGCATAATTTATTTGTATAAGTCAATAGGTATTGCACTAGCACTAGCACCCATGTCACATAAGCCATGATAACAATGATCTCCTATTTTAACAGAAATAACAGGCATGCCTACCAAAGGTCTGTGTTTATCTTTAGCACAAGGTTTAGCAATTCTAGCAGTTTCATCACAGAAATAAATAACATGCCCATCAATATTATCAGCCAAGAGATCTTTAAGAATAGCAATATTAGGTTCAAATTTAACTTGCTCAGGAGGTGTATAAGTTCTAATATTGCTTTTATGAACCACAGTTGAAGCTTTAGCATGATCCTTTATTCTAACAGGGAAAAGTGGTTTCTCAACATAAGCAGTAGGAACAATAGGATCATTATAAGTGATAGTCTTTTCTTCAACTTTAATAGGTGCAGCTACTTTTACTTCTATGGGAGGATGATATTTAAACCACTTCTCCTTAGGGAGATCAACATGAGTAGAAAAAGATTCATAGAAAGAAGCTACTATCTCAGATTCAAGTCCATATTTAGGGCTAAATTTACGGAAAACATCGGTATCCATAAAAGATTTAACACAATCAAACTTAGGTGTCATACCTGACTCCTTACCTTTGTCGAGGTCCCAATCTTCAGAGTTGCGTTTAATTCTTTCCAATAAATCCCATTTGAATTCAATAGTCTTCATCATAAAAGAGCCAGCACAAGAAGTATCGAGCATGGTGCGATTGTTATTAGAGAGCCGAGCATAAAAATTTTGAATAATCATTTCTCTTGAGAGCTCATGATTGGGGCATGAATATAACATTAATTTAAGCCTTCCCCAAGCTTGAGTGATGCTTTCTCCTTTGCGAGGCCAAAAATTATATATATAATTACACTCACGATGAACAAGATGCATAGGATAAAACTTCTGATGAAATTCCAATTTCAATCGTTTATAGTTCCATGATCCCATATCATCACATAGCCTATACCATGTCAGTGCATCTCCCTTCAAAGATAAAGGGAATACCTTCTTCTTAATAACATCATCGGGCATACCTGCAAGCTTAAATAATCCACAAACCTCATCCACATAGATTAGGTGCTCATCAGGATGTAATGTTCCATCTCCTGCAAAAGGATTAGCTAGCAGTTTTTCTACCATACCCGAAGGAATTTCAAAGTAGACATTTTCATTTTCAGTAGGTTCAGTAGGTTGAGGAGAAACTCTTTGCTCTATTGGTCGGGGTGAAGATACCCCGAACAAGCCCCTCAAAGGATTACTTTCCATAGTAACAAGTGACAGTAAATTTCAGCACACTATATAAATTTTTCCTTACCAAATTCCACCTACCAAACGCGCTTCAATCCCCGGCAACGGCACCAGAAAAGAGTCTTGATGACCCACAAGTATAGGGGATCTATCGTAGTCCTTTCAATAAGTAAGAGTGTCGAACCCAACGAGGAGCAGAAAGAAATGATAAGCGGTTTTCAGCAAGGTATTCTCTGCAAGCACTGAAATTATAGGTAACAGATAGTTTTGTGATAAGATAATTTGTAACGAGCAACAAGTAACAAAAGTAAATAAAGTGAAGCAAGGTGGCCCAATCCTTTTTGTAGCAAAGGACAAGCCTGGACAAACTCTTATATAGAGAAAATCGCTCCCGAGGACACATGGGAATTATCATCAAGCTAGTTTTCATCACATTCATATGATTCGCGTTCGGTACTTTGATAATTTGATATGTGGGTGGACCGGTGCTTGGGTGCTGTCCTTACTTGGACAAGCATCCCACTTATGATTAACCCCTATTGCAAGCATATGCAACTACAAAAATAAGTATTAAGGTAAACCTAACCATAGCATGAAACATATGGATCCAAATCAGCCCCTTATGAAGCAATGCATAAACTAGGGTTTCAGCTTCTGTCACTCTAGCAACCCATCATCTACTTATTACTTCCCAATGCCTTCCTCTAGGCCCAAATAATGGTGAAGTGTCATGTAGTCGACGTTCACATAACACCACTAGAGGAGAGACAACATACATCTCATCAAAATATCGAACAAATACCAAATTCACATGACTACTAATAGCAAGACTTCTCCCATGTCCTCAGGAACAAACGTAACTACTCACAAAGCATATTCATGTTCATAATCATAGGAGTATTAATACGCAAATAGGATTTGAACATATGATCTTCCACCAAATAAACCAACTAGCATCAACTACAAGGAGTAATCAACACTACTTGCAACCTACAGGTACCAATCCTAGACTTAGAGACAAGAATTGGATACAATAGATGAACTAGGGTTTGAGAGGAGATGGTGCTAGTGAAGATGTTGATGGAGATTGGCCCCCTCCCGATGAGAGGAGCGTTGGTGATGACGATGGCGATGATTTCCCCCTCCCGGAGGGAAGTGTCCCCGGTAGAACAGCTCCGCCAGAGCCCTAGATTGGTTCCGCCAAGGTTCCGCCTCGTGGCGGCGGAGTCTCGTCCCGAAAGCTTGCTTCTGATTTTTCTTCGGACGAAAGACTTCATATAGAAGAAGATGGATACCGGAGGGCCACCAGGGGGCCCACGAGGCAGGGGGCGTGCCTAGGGAATAGGGCGTGCCCCCCACCCTCGCAGCCAGGGTGTGGGCCCCTCTGGTATTTCTTCCGCTCAATATTTTTATTATTTCCAAAAATAACTTTTGTGGAGTTTCAGGACTTTTGGAGTTGTGCAGAATAGGTCTCTAATATTTGCTCCTTTTCCAGCCCTGAATTCTAGCTGCCGGCATTCTCCCTCTTCATGTAAACCTTGTAAAATAAGAGAGAATAGGCATAAGTATTGTGACATAATGTGTAATAACAGCCCATAATGCAATAAATATTGATATAAAAGCATGATGCAAAATGGATGTATCAATCATGACGGTGCTTTGGAGATGGAGATCAAAGGCACAAGATGATGATGGCCATATCATATCACTTATATTGATTGCATGTGATGTTTATATTTTATGCATCTTATTTTGCTTAGATCGACGGTAGCATTATAAGATGATCTCTCACTAAATTTCAAGGTATAAGTGTTCTCCCTGAGTATGCACCGTTGCGAAAGTTCGTTGTGCCGAGACACCACGTGATGATCGGGTGTGATAAGCTCTACGTTCACATACAATGGGTGCATGCTAGTTTTGCACACGTAGAATACTCAGGTTAAACTTGACGAGCCTAGCATATGCAAATATGGCCTTGGAACACTGAGACCGAAAAGTCGAGCGTGAATCATATAGTAGATATGATCAACATAGTGGTGTTCACCATCGAAAACTACTCCATCTCACGTGATGATCGAACATGGTTTAGTTGATATGGATCACGTGATCACTTAGATGATTAGAGGGATGTCTGTCTAAATGGGAGTTCTTAAGTAATATGATTAATAGAACTTTAATTTATCATGATCTTAGTACCTGATAGTATTTTGCATGTCTATGTTGTTGTAGATACATGGCCCGTGCTGTTGTTCCATTGAATTTTAATGCGTTCCTTGAGAAAGCAAAGTTGAAAGATGATGGTAGCAATTACACAGACTGAGTCTGTAACTTGAGGATTATCCTCATTGCTGCACAGAAGAATTACGTCCTGGAAGCACCACTAGGTGCCAAACCCGTTGCGGGAGCAACGCCAGATGTTATGAACGTCTAGCAGAGCAAAGCTGATGACTACTCAATAGTTCAGTGTGCCATGCTTTACGGCTTAGAACCGGGACTTCAACGACGTTTTGAACGTCATGGAGCATATGAGATGTTTCAGGAGCTGAAGTTAATATTTCAAGCAAATGCCCGGATTGAGAGATATGAAGTCTCCAATAAGTTCTACAGCTGCAAGATGGAGGAGAATAGTTCTGTCAGTGAGCATATACTCAAAATGTCTGGGTATAACAATCACTTGATTCAACTAGGAGTTAATCTTTCGGATGATAGTGTCATTGACAGAATTCTTCAATCACTGCTACCAAGCTACAAGAACTTCGTGATGAACTATAATACGCAAGGGATGGATAAGACAATTCCCAAGCTCTTCGCGATGCTAAAGGTTGCGGAGGTAGAAATCAAGAAGGAGCATCAAGTGTTGATGGTCAACAAGACCACCAGTTTCAAGAAAAAGGGTAAAGGGAAGAAGGGGAACTTCAAGAAGAACGGCAAGCAAGTTGCTGCTCAAGTGAAGAAGCCCAATTCTGGACCTAAGCCTGAGGCTGAGTGCTTCTACTGCAAAGGGACTGGTCACTGGAAGCGGAACTGCCCCAAGTATTTGGCGGATAAGAAGGATGGCAAGGTGAACAAAGGTACATGTGATATACATGTTATTGATGTGTACCTTACTAATGCTCACAGTAGCACCTGGGTATTTGATACTGGTTCTGTTGCTAATATTTGCAACTCGAAACAGGGACTACGGATTAAGCGAAGATTGGCTAAGGACGAGGTGACGATGCGCGTGGGAAATGGTTCCAAAGTCGATGTGATCGCAGTCGGCACATGTTGGGGATATTACTACTGGACATAAACTAGTCGGGAGTGGCCGGATTAGCTTTACGAAGGCCCAAGGCCCAAAGGCGAGTTAAGGCCTGTAGATGTAAACCGACTTTCTCATGTAACTTGTATTGTAAGTAGAAGGAATAGAGACCGAGCCGGACACGTTTATGATCCGGCCTCGGGACTCTGTAAACCGGCGGACGTCAACCTGTGTATATAAAGGGACGACCCGGCAGCGGTTTAGGGACGACAGACAACAAATTGAGAGCCAGGCAAAGCGGATTCGCTCCTTGGTGATTGAAACCCTAGAAATACCAATCACAACTAGGCGTAGTCTTTTACCTTCATCGAAGGGGCCGAACTAGTATAAAACCCCTCGTGTCCCCTTGTCCGGTTTAACCCCTTTAATCTAACCCGTAGCGATGGCTCCACGACTAAGTCATTTCACGAGGACATCTTCCGTGACAAACCCACGACAGTTGGCGCCCACCGTGGGGCTATCGCATGACGGTTTCAAGTTCTTGAAGGGCAGCTTTGATGGACTCAAGGGATACGCTGTGGGCAGGATGACGAAGAGTCATCGCGGCAAGCTCTACATCGACGACGCAGGATGGGGCCCCGAGTCCAGTTCAATCGAATACGGGTACCACGTCCCCTTTGGCGGGATTCACGTCTTCATCGGCAAGATCGGCGAACCGGGCCCTAAGACGGACACCTGCACCGACATCATCGAGACAGCTCAGCATGCAAGCCCTTCCCCAGTTCAGCCCGTGCCGAGGCATGTTTTCATAGGTGTCATCCATGGAGCAGAATATGAGGATGGACCGACATCTGATGGAGAAACCGTTGTCTGCTCCGACGACGAGTCTTCTGGAGAAACCGAATCGCTATATCAGTTGCAGGACGGCCGGATTAGCGGAGGTTCCGAGGGCAACAGTATTCCGGACTCCCTTGATCTGCCAAACCAGGTCGCTATCTTCATGGCCGGTACACAATCAGCACCCCACTCATCAACCGCCGCAGCAATGCTCTCTGGTTCAGCAACAGCCACGCCGGCGGGAGCAGGGGGCTCTGCGCCACCTCCGGCTCAAGTTCTGTCTGACTTGTTTAACGCTTTGGCAACATTGATGGCCGCAGAGGTGGACACAGCAGCCCGGGATCATCACAATGCGGAGATCGCAAAGGTGAAAGATCAGATAACTCAGGCTAAAGCGGACCTAGCAACAGAGAACGCTAAGATGGCTACAGAACGGGCCGAGTTGGAAGCTCAAGCCTACCGGCTTAGGATGGATCAGAATGCCTTAGAGGATGTCATGAGAAGAAGATACCCGTCGCATCTCCCACCGAGTTATGAGCCAAGGAATCTCTTCAACACGCCAGGAGCAGGAACTAGTAACCAGCCAGTATTAAACCGGACGGAGGCGCCGGGAACAGGAGTGCCGGTTCAGCCACGCACGATGGACCCGCCTCGTCAGAATAACATTGTGCCATAGTATGTTCCAACGCCCCCGGGGCATTACTCCAACCCGTTGGACAACATTGTGGCCATCGCTTCATGATTGGCAGCCCTCCCAACCGACGGTGAATCACCGGTTGTGATTGAGGCATGACGGGCCAGAGAGCTCCTTCAAACAGTGTTAAACCAGCAGCAGGCTTATTCGCATAGTCATGAGAGGATTCATTCCCCCCCCCCCCCCCCCCGTCCGAGCCGGAGCTACAGCAGGCACGTTGAGGATGAACCGGCCGTATCAAGCAGTGCACGTCGTCGTAACTCGCCGCGAGGGCACAACCCAGCAGGTGGAGGTGCTAATGCGCAGGATGTGGTGGATCATGGTCGTGCACGTCGAGAGGCCAAGTTAGCAGCTCTGCATGGAGCCCGTCAACCTACTCCGGTTCACCCTGCCGCTTCAGTGGAGCCATGTATGGTATTCAGTTCCTTAGGGGTGCCGTGTCTCACCACCGCTTTGCGTAATGTGCGACTGCCCATGGATTTCAAAGGCCCTCGTAAAGTACCCAATTACACCGCCAATTTGCAACCAGAGGCATGGGTTGAGAGCTACGAGATGGAAATGGAGATGTTAGATGTGGATGAAGTAGTATGTGCTAAATACTTCACCATGATGTTGGAAGGGACAGCTTGTACTTGGTTGAAGAGCTTACCAACTAACTCTGTCGGATCATGGCCCGAATTGAAGCACCGATTTATCTAGAACTTTAAGGATACTTGTAAGTAGCCTATGTCAATTGTGGACCTGGCGGCTTGTGTCCAAGAGGATGGGGAGTCTACAACCCATTGGGTGAAATGGGTCTCGACTATTCTGCATTCATCAGATCGCATCAATGCAGATACCACAGTGCTAACGTTGGAGGGCAATTGCCATTTTCTACCGCTCAAACAGAAGTTAGGAAGGCTCAAACGTCACTGCAATGATATGTCAACGCTTATGGCTGCTTTAGTTAAGTATGTCGATTCAGATAGTACCAGAGACCCTGACTCAGAGGAGGACAAACTGGGGAAAGGGAAAAAGAACGGCAACACCAAGGGACAGCAGCATAATCCGGCAGGCCATGGGAATAATGGTAAGCGCAAGGCCGACAACAGTTTGGACTTTGTGGCTAACACCAATGCTCAGGAGAACGGTTAGCGCCGTAAGGGCAAGCAACCCCAGAGGGGCGGAGGTTCAGGCCCCAATTTGGAGCGCCTGTTAAATCAACCTTGTCCAAAGCATGGATCAAAGGAGAAGCCATCGTCGCATCTTTGGAAGGACTGTTATATCATGCGAGAGTTCAAGAACTCCAATATGTTTCAGTATGATAATGGCCCGCCTGGCAGTTCAGGAGGTGGTTTCCACGGGCCGGGTTACGGAGGCGGCAGCTCCGGTTCAGGATTTCAGGGCAATCAAACCAGACACAGCAATCAAGGGAACCAGGGCAACCAGGGAGGTTACAACCATCAGGGGAACCAGCAGCAGTAGCAGTCAGGTTATCAGAGCAATCCGAAGCAGTTAAATAGTGGGCAGTATCATGTCTTCACCACTAGCTTGTGCAAACGTGATCAGAAGCTTCACAAGAGGGCTGTGAACTCTGTTGAACCGACCGTGCCTCAGTATTTGCGCTGGTCTGAGCAACCCATTTTATGGAGTAGAGAGGATCACCCGCCTTGGGTTGACAATCCGGGTCATCTGGCCTTTGTGGTGGCTCCTCAAGTTGGGGGGTATAAGTTCACCAAGGTGCTCATGGATGGGGGAAGTAGTATCAACATTCTATATTATGATACCTTCCATCGTATGGGGTTGACAGATAGGAATCTTAAACCGTCAAAAATCGTTTTCCATGGTGTGGTGCCCGGTAAGTCTGCATATCCAGTGGGCAAGATAGCCTTAGAGGTGGCTTTTGGAGATGATCATGATTCAAGATCAGAAACATTGACTTTTGAGGTGGTAAAAATCAAAAGTCCGTATCACGCTCTGTTTGGGCGACCGGCTTACGCTAAGTTCATGGCGAGGCCGTGTTATGTTCATCTGCAGCTTAAAATGCCAGGTCATAAGGGGACCATCACAGTACATGGGAGAAGGAAGATCGCTTTGGAATGTGAGGAAGGTGATGCGGCTTATGCTGAGTCGGTTTGTGCCATGAAGGAGCTGAAGTTTTACTAAGACAAGGTTGATCTAGCAGATATGACTTCTTTGAAAAAGCCAACTACGGAACACGATCTGGCATTGAAATTTAAATCGGCCACAGATACTAAGATGGTTGATTTTGTTCCTGGTGATTCATCCAAGCAGTTCAGCATCAATGCTAACCTGGATCCCAAATAGGAAAGCGCGCTCATCGAGTTCATCCATGAGAACCGGGACATCTTTGCATGGAAGCCTTCTGACATGCCAGGTGTACCGAGGGAACTCGCTGAGCACACATTTAAAATTGATCCTAAGTTTAAAGCGGTATGGCAGTTTCTCTGCCGCTTCAATGAAGAAAGGCGCAAGGCTATTGGTGAAGAGGTAGCTCGGTTGTTGGCCGCAGGGTTTATCATGGAGGTCCTTCACCCGGAGTGGTTGGCTAATCCGGTGCTGGTTTTCAAGAAAAACGGCACTTGGCGTATGTGTGTAGATTACACGGACTTGAACAAGGCTTGCCCAGCAGATCCCTTTGCCCTCCCTCGTATTGATCAGATTATTGATGCTACGGCAGGTTGTGACCGTTTGTGTTTTCTGGACGCTTATTCTGGTTATCATCAGATCAAAATGGCAATTAAGGACCACGAGAAGACAGCTTTTATAACTCCCTTTGGAGCCTTCTACTATGTATCCATTCCCTTTGGGCTCAAGAGTGCCCAGGCGACTTATCAACACTGCGTTCAGAATTGTCTTCATAAGCAGATTGGGCGCAATGTTCATGCATATGTGGATGATATTGTGATAAAGTCCAGGAAGGAGGAAACATTGATAGATGATCTAAGAGAAACCTTTGACAACCTCCGGGTTTATAAGATGATGCTCAATCCGGACAAATGTGTCTTTGGTGTCCCGGTAGGCAAACTCTTAGGTTTTCTGGTGTCAAACAGGGACATTGAGGCTAATCCGAAAAAAATTCAGCAATTACATCTTTGGCTAAACCGGCGTGTATCAATGACGTTCAACGTTTGGCCGGCCGGATTGCGGATTTGAGCCGGTTTATCAGTCGTCTCGGGGAGAAGGCTATCCCTTTATACCAGATGCTAAAGAAAACAGACGATTTTGTCTGGAGCGAGGCGGCTGATAAAGCGTTTGAGGATCTGAAGAGGCAGTTAGCTGAACCGCCTGTGCTTGCAGCTCCGATCGATAAAGAGCCTTTATTGCTGTATGTGGCTGCTAATGCCTGAGCTATTAGCGTGGCTATTGTGGTGGAGCGCAAGGAAGCTGGAAAGGAATATCCGGTTCAACGGTCGGTTTATTATATCAATGAGGTGCTCATTGAATCAAAGCAGAGGTATCCACATTGGCAGAAGCTGGTGTATGGAGTGTTTATGGCAAGCTGGAAGCTCAAACATTATTTTCAGGGTCATCCTATCACAGTGGTCAGTTCAGCCCCTCTGGGAGATATCATTCAAAAGAGAGAAGCAACTGGCCGGATTGCCAAGTGGGCTATTGAGCTTGGACCTCATGGGCTCAAATACACACCTCGCACAACAATTAAATCCCAAGCACTCGTGGACTTCATCAATGATTGGACAGATTTGCAAGCACCAGAGGAAAAGCCAGATAACACGTATTGGACTATTCACTTTGATGGATCCTGACAGTTGGAGGGCTCGGGGGCTGGAGTCATACTAACTTCCCCACAAGGTGACAAGTTTTGTTATGTCCTCCGTTTAACGTTCCCTTATACTAACAATGCAGCTGAATACGAGGCCTTACTCCATAGTCTTCGAATGGCAAAGGAGATGAACTTAAGCCGGGTTAAGTGCTTTGGTAACTCGGATCTAGTAGCTCAACAGGTGTCTGACACTTGGGATTCCAAAGACCCACTCATGGCTGCATACCAACGAGAGGTAGACATGGTGGCTGGCCACTTCAAGGGTTATAAAGTTGACCATATAGACCGGCGAAGGAATGAAGCGGCGGATGCTTTAAGCCACCTTGGCTCTCAGCGTAAACCGGTCCCACCAAATGTCTTCCTTGATGTACTGCATAATCCGTCAGTCAAGGTACCAACAGAGGAGGAGTTGACTATTCCTGATCCAGAGGCTCAATTGGTGGCGGCTTTGCATGTCGTACCGGATTGGACAATCCCATACCTGGCTTACATGAACTGGGGTGAGTTACCGGAGGATGAAACCTCGGCCCGGCAGGTAATCTGGCGTTCCAAATACATGACCATAATCAACGGGGAGTTACATCGTTACAGCGTCACAGGGGCAATTCAGTGTTGTGTTTCTCCTCAAGAGGGTTGTGAGATTTTGCGAGAAATCCATGAAGGGGATTGTCATCACCACGCCGGTTCAAAGTCTTTGGTAGCTAAATCTTTTTGCCATGGTTTCTATTGGTTAACATCTCACGCTGATGCGGAGGATTTAGTCAAAAGATGTGATGGTTGTCAAAAATTCACACGCCGTGCTCATATTCCGGCTCACGAGTTGAGGATGATTCCAATAACTTGGCCGTTTGCGACTTGGGGGCTCGATATGGTTGGACCCTTTAAGAGATCCAAGGATAAAAAGACCCACTTGTTAGTGGCAGTTGACAAGTTCACCAAATGGTTGGAAGCAAAGCCAGTCAGTAAGTGTGATGCGGCCACGGCGGTTCAGTTCATTAAAAAGGTGATATTCCGGTTTGGCTTTCCACACAGTATTATAACTGATAATGGTACTAATCTATCAAAGGGAGAGATGGAGGAATTTTGCCAACGTGAGCACATCCGGCTTGATATAGCATCGGTGGCTCACCCCCAATCTAATGGTCAAGCGGAGAGGGCAAATCAAGAAATTTTGAGAGGTATTAAACCCCGGCTTATGGTTCCTTTAAAGCAGACACCGGGTTGTTGGGTGGAGGAGTTACCTTCTGTGTTATGGAGCATCAACACCATGCCTAATAGATCTAAGGGTTACACGCCTTTCTTCAAGGTTTATGGAGCAGAGGCGGTTCTTCCTAGTGACATCCGTCATGACTCGCCCCGTGTGGCAGCTTATGTTGAAGCTGATAATGAGAAGGCACATCAGGATTCATTGGACTTGTTAGATGAGGAGCATGATCTCGCAGCAGCACGTTTGGCAATCTATCAACAAGATCTCCGACGTTATCACAGCTGCCGGGTTAAGACTAGAACTTTTCAAGAGGGCGATCTGGTGCTTCGGCTCATCCAGGATCAGACTGATATGCGCAAGTTGTCCCCACCTTGGGAAGGACCTTTTGTAGTCAGCAAGAATCTACACAACGGGTCATATTACCTCATTGATGTTCGAGAGCACAAAGACTCACGTAAATCGGAGGAGGAGACCAAGCGGCCGTGGAATATAGCTCTTCTTCGGCCTTACTATACTTGAGCCACAGGCTCCTCTTATGTACATATTTATGACAATGTATATATTATATAATAAACCAGAGCCTCGACAAAGCGGGGTCTCTGTTCTTTTTACATCATGTGTGAGCCTACAAGAGCTTCTATTGTCAAAACGGAGTTTTGTTAAACCGGCCTATATGGCCACACGGAGATAAAGACAATCACTAGGGGGCTTGGTCGTATCCGAACCATAGCTACACCTCTTGATCGGTTTAAAACCACAAAGGGATATCACTAGGGGGCTTGGTTGTTTTCACACCATAGCTACACCTCTTGATAGGCTTTAAGCCAAAAGGAAATTATATGGAGCCAAAGAGAGTCGGTTGCATTAAGCACAACCCAAACATAAGTAACCACCGAGCACAACTCACATATTACCTGGGGGCCCTTTGCTTCTCAAAGAACAATGAGTTTGAACCCTTGTAATAGGCTATCAAGCCAGGCTTGGAAGCCAGGTGTATTCACCTGAAACCCTGGGTTATCTTGCCTCTTTAAGTAAGCCACTTCGTCCAGGTAAACCTGGTATGACCCATCAAACGTTTGACAAGTCAATCCCATGGACCCTGAACTTGTCAAAGTTAAATCGGTGATTGGTTAAAGATTGAGGTCCATCTTAAAAGGCTTTGCAAAATGGTTTAACTCAGTGGCCTGACAGCCCATGAAAAGCCTCGATTTAGGGCCTGGCGGCCCGTGAAAAGCCTTGCATATTTCTTTTGTTTTTGCTATTTTTATGATAAGGGATTTATGAATATTTTTCTGACAAACCGGTGTTCATTACAACCCGGCTTGAGTATCAGCGCTTAGTTGCCAGTACATGATCAGATTCTAAACCGGTAGCGAAATGCTCCGGTCTGGTTTTGACTAGATGTCACCAGCCTTATACGAACAAATCAATGGCTTTTTAGCCCAATATGATTTCTACATGAAACGGCAAGAAGACCAGGAGTTATCAACACTCCGGATTGGTGTTTTCACCTCTACCATACAAGCAGTTGGTCAAATAACGAGGTATGTCACAGATATTATTTATTTTATCTGATTAATACAAACTTTGATTATTCATCCAAGTCCTGTATATTTTTGGGCATCATGACCCGTCCAGTGGTAAACCACTAGGACACTTTCAAGTTCTTGTATCCAGGAACACAAATCATTATGGACTATGCATAAATAGATCCCAAAAGTGAAACAAGTTTTCCAAATATCAAGCAACATAAACATGCTCGATGGCATGACAGATATTGGTGTTTTTTCTATCCTATTACAAGAAGCCTCAAAATGGCTCCAATTGAATAATTGTTTCAAGCAGTGGCACACAGTAGCTGGTAAACCGGCTGCCGGTTTAGGATGCTTCGTCGGGACAGCTTGACGATTGAGGGTCATTTGGTGCAATCACCTCTTCTTCATCCCTCCCCAGACGCTGGAAATCAACCGTTGACCAATCGATTCCGGTTAAAGCATGAAACACGGCTTCTTCATGGATAAGGCTGGAGGGGTTAATGTCACGAGCGTAAGTATGCTTCCGGATTAGAGGCACAAGTTCTTCGACTTTATGGATTTTGGCAGTCTGTCTCTTCCCTTCAGCGTCGTAAGCCGGCTGGAAATGCGATAAGTCTGTGTCTTCCGCCAATTTGCTGGCTATTGGGTGCATCTCCTTTGTCATCCTTCGGAGATCATCATTGTTGAAGTTTGAACTATCCTCCTTCACACCCGGATATCCTTTAATGATGTCATCCGCTTCAAGATCCGAAATCCATGCCTTAGCCCGGATTAGTGCGGTTAGCACTCCTGCTCTTGCGGCTGCCTTCTTCAGTTCAGTAATCCGGGCCGGTAGCATGGCCAGCTTCTCAAGGGTTTCTTTTATCAGTGATGGTGTCATCTTATTGTAGGCTGCAGTGCATATAGCACGCTGGGATCCAGAGTAAATCTGTTCCACTAAGGTGTAAGCCGCTTTAAGCTTCAGCCGCATATCAGTGCCCAGATGAGTAATACGAGTGCCTGTCATGGTTTAATATCAGCCAACTGGTAAATAATAAGATCTCATGAATTGGACAAACAGCATAAGGAGATACTTACCAAACACAGCGGACATCATGGCGTCGATCTGCTGCTTGAAGCCAGTTAGTTCGTCTGCAACTGGCTTCAGGGATGCTTCTGCATCCTCGGCTCTTTTGGTTAAACCGGCCTTTTCGGTTTCCCAGTCATCGCGCTCCTTGTTAAAAGTCTCCTTTAACTTTTCCATAGCTGTCAGAGCATTGGTCAGCTCCTCCTTGGCTTTCGAAGCCTCTGCTTGTTGGGACTTCACGTTCTCTTGAAGATCAGCGGTTCGAGCATCCCTATTACTTAACTCGGCCTGCAACAACGAAAATATGTCAACAACAGGATATGTATTTTCTAAGTACTAAGCGTATAACAAGTTATGCACTTCGTACTTGGGGGCTAATGCCTATTTGCTCTATTATCAACAAATCTTTTACAAGTCTCAAGTACAATGCAAGCATTATCCTTAGCACTTGGGGGCTAATGTACATCTGTTCAAAACTGACGCATGGATTCAAGACTCGGATTACCTCTCAAAGCTAAACCGGCCCTTGGGGGCTACACTGATGAAAGCTACGTAACTATATTGATAAAGTATCAGTTTTGTTTTTGCTAAGGACCTGGCATATTGAGGATCAGCATGTAAGGATTAAGGTATTACAAAGTCCTGGTTTAAGATTAACATCATAAAACGGCCCTTGGGGGCTACTTGGGATGATGTTTCGACTTTGGAATCAAGAGATAAAGGGAGATGAAAATACCTCATAGCGTTCCTTCATCAGATTCACCAAATCGGCCTCATAATCACGGTTTGAGTGCAGACGGTTTAAAAAACCGGAGTGGAGTTCTTCAGTGCCTAGATGAGCATAACTTGACAAATCAGTGCTCCACTTACCCTTCTCCATGGCAGCACAATCTTCTTTGGCGCTATGTTTGGCCAAGATTACAGGATGGCCAGGAGAGCTGTGTCCCATGCTAGTAATGATAACATCATCTCCTTGGCCTCCAGTAGTTTTTGCGGGCGATGATGGAGTGTCAGTAGCTCTCACCGGGCTAGCCCGAATTGAAGCTGTCGGTTCAGTGTCAGGCACAGCAGTGTCAGCTTCTGGTTGTTCATCAATATTCTGGTCTTGAAGGGGTGGCTCATCAAAGGTATCTTCAGGATGGGGACCCTCCGGTTCATGAGTTTGGTCCGGTTCACATGTTTGCCCTTGTTCAAAAACCACTTGGTCTTCCAACGGATTGTTGACCCGAGCTTTCTTGTTGGGTATGGCTTTGGCTCTGCAAACAAAAATAAAAGAGGTTTAGCGTCTTATTCAAGATGTGCAACACATTTAAAAAAAGAGTTTGAATGCTTACCCAGCTACAGTTTTCAGAGGAGGGAGTTGGGTCGCGGTTGACTCGCCAGAGGATGAGGGGGTGTCACCTGATAAATTGAATCGGATGGATTAAGAGGTTGTCGGAAATACTGGAACATCCCAAATTTTCAATTTGGAATGTTATACATTAGATCATCAATGCATATCATATTTTATTTTGCTTTTGGTTTGATCCTAGAAATTTCTACGCAACTCAAGGACCCACGGAGAGAGTTGGGAAATTCGTTATTTTCATATTTGAGTTTTCTCAAATTTTAAGAATAAGATCATTTGATTTTTATTATTTTATCATCAATTATTTCTATTACAAAACTATGAGAGAGGGAATAAAATGACTTTCCCAAAATAAAGAAATATTGAGGATTTAATAATAAAATCAAATAATATTTAATTTTGCAGTTTTTTGATATTTATTTGAATTTAGGAAAAATGTGCGTTTTTCAAAATTGCATTTAGGCCCCAAATAAATGTTCACCTTGTGCGGCTTGATTTTAGAAGCCCGGAAAAATTTATTTCGGGATTTTTGGAGTCCGTTTATTATTTCTTTTCATTTTTCTTCCGCGTGTAATTATTTAAAAAAAAAGCACCGACCTACGGGCCGTGTCCGACCGGGACTCCGGCCCGACTAGCCTTTATAAGCCGGCCCACCCCCGGGCCGAAACCCTAGCCTCGAGCCGCCCCAGCCACGCCCGAGCCGCCGCCGCCACACCTCGCTGCCGCGCCGCCGCCCGCCGCCGCCGCCCGTTGCCGCCGCCTCGCCGGACGCCGCCGCTTCGCCGACCCGCCGCCCGAGGTCGCCTCGAAATCCGTGCCGCTATTTTTTTCTTCGAAAAACCGTTTGGTTTTTCGTTGGTTTTTTTTGTTTCGGTTTTTTTAATAGATCAATTTTGCCGATTTATTTATTTAGCGAGCGTTCGTCCATTCGTTCGTTCTAGCGAACGTTCGTCGTTTTTCTTTATCTCGGATTAAATCCGTGATTTTTCTGATCGCGATTTCTGATCCGATTTTCGTTTTAGTATAACTTTTCGCTCGTTTATCGGAATCAGGCGATTCAAGCGCCTGGAGTTTCGTCTCGAAACCCTCTATCCGTTTAACCAACTTAAACAAGTTTTTGCTACTGTAAAATTTGACTTAGATCCAGATTAGTAGAATGAAGTTGTTTTCTTTCGCCGTTTGACTTTCGTTGCTTCGTTCGATTTGATTCTTTTTGCAAACCGGAGTTCTTAAGTTGAACCTTCTGGTTAGATCTCTTATTCGAGTTTTACCTGTGCATTAGATGAGTACTTATTGTGTGCTTGTTTGTTTGCGATAGAATACCCGGAGTGCGCCGCTTGTTACTTCGAATCGCTAGGTTTCGCGGATCATCAGCAAGGCAAGTAACACTTTGATCATACCTTTTCTACTATCCATTTTTATTGTATTAGATCAATCCTCACACATTGCATGATTAGGATCTAATTAAATTGTTGGTTTGGGGAGTAGTTGAGGTAGAACCTATTACCTGTTTATTATCAAACCTTTGGGAGTTACTTCTACGTTTGTTTACTGTGCCATGCTATGCTAGTAGACGTGGATTGGGTGAGTGATATCCATGACAGATGTGAGTATGGTTAATTAATGCTTCATCTAAGGTGGCAACTTAAACACACATCTGGATGGATTGAGGTACCTGGGTATTCCAGGATTGCCTGTTTTCTTTTGGACTGCCACCCAGGCTCAAAGGGATCATGAGATTATTCATGCTAGAAACTTATGTGTGCAGCCACAAGCTATTATGGGCTCTAGCATAGTTGATTAAGTCGTGCGAACTCTTATAGTGGTAGACTAGCAGATGTAGGGGATGTAGGTGGTACGGTCTACCCAATCGTAAGGTGCTAGCGCTTCTGAAAGACTATGTCTCGGCCATCCGTCTTCTCAAACACCATGTAGTGCGAGAAACCAAACGGAGGCGATCGAGTCTTGTGGGGAAAAGTGCGCAAACCTCTGCAGAGTGTATTAAACTAATCATGGTTAGCCGTGTCCCCGGTTATGGACATCTTGAGTATCTAGTACCTGGATTATCATGTGAATCTCAACATGTTACTTTAAATTAATTTTGTTGGGTTTTCATAATGATGATGTTTAATTGGGATTGAGGATGCTGTCAACCATTCTAAATGTTTAACAACTACCATGATAGTTAAATAAATTTTATTCCTTTGTAGTAGGGAAAAATTGGCTTTACGCAAAACTGTAACCATAGAGCTTTCCACCAGCCAAATATGCATATAGTATAGCTGTTTCATTCCATTACTCTCTATGTGTTACTTTGCCAGCATATTCCATGTGCTGACCCGTTTCGGGCTGCAACGTTAATGTTGCGGACTTTTCAAACGATGATTAAGGAGTTTTTAGGTCGTGGTTCTATACTCAGTGATGCCGTTGGAGTTGATGGACTCACTTATCTTCCAAGCCTTCCGTTGTTATTGTTATTAGATGGCCGTAAGCCATATTTATTGTAATAAGTTCTCTATGGAGACACTCGATGTAATAAGTGTGTGATTGCTACTCTGTTATAAATCCTCCGAGTACTGTGTGGTGTCAGCATTACTGATCCAGGGATGACACCGGAGCACAAAGATCAGACTGTTTGAGGTCTGGTCGCTACAGAGATGGTATCAGAGCACACGCTGACTGTAGGACACGACCACTAAGCTAAATACCTAGATCACTATTCACTCTCTTCTCTTCTGACCTCTCATCTTTTCTACTCTTTAGGATGGCGGATGCAAGGAACAAGTTCACGCAACCGGATGACAATACACCCTTTGGACGTCACTTGCAGTAAGTCACTAGATACCTGAACATAGGAGTACCAAGCTTCATCAGAACTTACAACGCCACTTTACATGAAGAAGAGCGCTGGATGATTCAAGTCCAAGTTCCAGGAAGGATGTTCATGCCAGTCACTGAGCCCCTAGAGTTTTCTTTTGATGCACCAACTTGGAGTCTAGGAAAGAGCATGGCAGCTCACATCGCCATGGGACGCATTAGAGAAGTCTACCGCAATGATCTCAAGGATACTATCTACCAGATTTGTTGGCTCCGAGATAAGCAGTGGGAGATGATCAGTACCAGAAAGGATAGATCCATTGCGGCTTTTATCCAGGAATTAAACCAGCACATTCGACGACAGGAGAACCAGATGTGCGCCGACATGATAGATCTGAAGAAGGCTAAGACAAGAATCAAGGAACTGGAGGAAGAACTCAAGGCTACACATGAAGATTATGAAGAGGAAATTGAAGTATTGGTGGAGAAGAATGACGATCTGATCAAGAAGATCGGGATATTTATGGGAGGCCCTACACCAGTAGATGAAGACGAAGAACCCAAGGAGATTCGCCCGGAAGACTACATCATCATCGACGACACCGACTTGGACCTAGATGATAGCGATGATAACTATGTTGATGAAGCCGGAGCAGATATCATGGAGTCTGCAACCGAAGAATATTTCTAGTAGACCACCTCATCAGTAGTAGTAGTCCACCATGTAAATACAGTAGTCCGAGCACTTTTGCGATAGTGAGATCGATTGTATGCACTTGTTTGATTGAATGAAGTGAATTGTTTGCTTTTGCCTCATGTGCATATGTTGGAACTATGCCCTAGAGGCAATAATAAAAGCATTATTATTATATTTCCTTGTTCATGATAATTGTCTTTATTCATGCTATAATTGTGTTATCCGGAAATCGTAATACATGTGTGAGTGATAGACACCAACATGTCCCTAGTAAGCCTCTAGTTGACTAGCTCGTTGATCAACAGATAGTCATGGTTTCCTGACTATGGACATTGGATGTCATTGATAACGATATCACATCATCAGGAGAATGATGTGATGGACAAGACCCAATCCTAAACATAGCATAAGATCGTATAGTTTGTTTGCTAGAGTTTTTCCAATGTCAAGTATCCTTTCCTTAGACCATGAGATCGTGTAACTCCCGGATACCGTAGGAGTGCTTTGGGTATACCAAATGTCACAACGTAACTGGGTGACTATAAAGGTATACTACGGGTATCTCCGAAAGTGTCTGTTGGGTTGACACGGATCAAGACTGGGATTTGTCACTCCGTATGACGGAGAGGTATCACTGGGCCCACTCAGTAATGCATCATCATAATGAGCTCAAAGTGACCAAGTGTCTGGTCACGGGATCATGCATTACGGTACGAGTAAAGTGACTTGCCGGTAACGAGATTGAACGAGGTATTGGGATACCGACGATCAGATCTCGGGCAAGTAACATACCGATTGACAAAGGGAATTGTATACGGGGTTGCTTGAATCCTCGACATCGTGGTTCATCCGATGATATCATCGAGGAGCATGTGGGAGCCAACATGGGTATCCAGATCCCGCTGTTGGTTATTGACCGGAGAGCGATCTCGGTCATGTCTACATGTCTCCCGAACCCGTAGGGTCTACACACTTAAGGTTCGGTGACGCTAGGGTTGTAGGGATATGTATATGCAGTAACCCGAATGTTGTTCGGAGTCCCGGATGAGATCCCGGACGTCACGAGGAGTTCCGGAATGGTCCAGAGGTAAAGAATTATATATAGGAAGTGCTATTTCGGCCATCAGGACAAGTTTCGGGGTCACCGGTATTGTACCGGGACCACCGGAAGGGTCCCGGGGGTCCACCGGGTGGGGCCACCTGCCCCGGGGGGCCACATGGGCTGTAGGGGGTGCGCCTTGGCCTATATGGGCCAAGGGCACCAGCCCCAAGAGGCCCATGCGCCAAGAGATAAGGAAGGGAAGAGTCCCAAAGGGGGAAGGCACCTCCTAGGTGCCTTGGGGAGGAGGGATTCCTCCCTTGGCCGCCGCCCCCCTAGGAGATTGGATCTCCTAGGGCCGGCGCCCCCCCCCTCCCAGGCTCCCTATATATAGTGGGGGAAGGAGAGCCTCTCAATCCACGCCTTTGGTGCCTCCCTCTCCCTCTCCAACACATCCTCCTCCTCCATAGTGCTTGGCGAAGCCCTGCCGGAGTACTGCAGCTCCACCACCACCACGCCGTCGTGATGCTGTTGGAGCCATCTTCCTCAACCTCTCCTTCCCCCTTGCTGGATCAAGAAGAAGGAGACGTTATGCTGACCGTACGTGTGTTGAACACGGAGGTGCCGTCCGTTCGGCGCTAGGATCTCCGGTGATTTGGATCACGTCGAGTACGCCTTCCTCATCCCCGTTCTTTGAACGCTTCCGCGCGTGATCTACAAAGGTATGTAGATGCAATCCGATCACTCGTTGCTAGATGAACTCCTAGATGGATCTTGGTGAAACCGTAGGAAAATTTTTGTTTTCTGCAACGTTCCGCAACAGCATATGGGTAGTGTTTTCTCTTTAGACCCCCTCTATTCTTAACTCTCATCTTTTCTAAACCCTCAGATGCCTCCGAGAGGTGACCCCAGATTTACCTTTCCACCGGAGCTCACCCAGTTGATCCAGCAGCAGAACACATTGATGCAGTTGCTAATTCAGAATCAGAATCAGGGGAACAACAACAACAACAACCCACCACCACCACCACCTGTTGATCACTTAGCCCGTTTTCTTAGGCTGAATCCGCCAGTGTTTTCCAGTAGCACCGAGCCGATAGTAGCAGATGATTGGCTCCGCAAGACAGCTAGAGAGTTAACCACAGCAGGATGCACAGATGCGGAGAAGGTGAGGTTTGCCGCACATCAGCTTGAAGGACCCGCAGCATCATGGTGGGAGAATTTCACAGCCACTTTCCCTGTCAACACTATCACGTGGGACCAGTTTCAGCAGGCTTTTCGTACTGCCCATGTTTCAGTAGGAGCCATGGCCATGAAGAAGCGTGAGTTTCGCAACTTGCTCCAAGGAGGACGGACAGTTGGCCAGTATGTGAGGACTTTAGTAAATTAGCACGTTATGCCCCAGATGACGTTGCTACGGATGCAGCTAAGCAGGAGAAGTTTCTGGAAGGACTGAATGATGAGTTGAGCATGCAGTTGATGGTAGCAACCTTCAACAACTACCAGGAGTTGGTAGACCGTGCTCTTATGATTGAAGGGAAGCAGCAGCAAATTGAAAGTCGCAAGAGGAATTATGCACAAGGAAAGTACAATTCAGGAGCACAGCAGAAGCCACGTTTTACCCCTAGATCGGGAGGACATTTTCAGCATACCCATGGAGGAGGTAGCTCGCACAATCACAATGGCACCAAGAATGGTAATGGGAATGGAGGAAGCAACGGCTAGAATCGCACCAACCCATCAACCCCAGCCAAGAAAGACCTGAGCCAAGTCACTTGCTTTAAGTGTTCGAAGACCGGACATTATGCCAATGAATGTCCTGAATTACAAAATGGAAATAGCAATGGATGCTCTGGGAAGAAGCCGAACCCTTTCAACAGGGGACAGGTGAACCACGTTACCGTGGAGGAGGTTGAAGATCAGCCTGATGCAGTAATAGGTAAGTTTTTGGTTAAGTCATTTACTGCACTCGTTCTTTTTGATATTGGTGCATCGCATTCATACATCTCAAGGGGATTTGTGGATAAGTATAACCTGTCAACCCAAGCCCTTAGGTCACCCATGTTAGTAACCTCGCCTGGAGCAGAATATATGGCTAGTTGATGGTGTGATCGGTTACCATTAAGGATTGGTAACTATGTTTTTCCCTCAGACCTAATAGTATTGGAATCCCAAGGATTGGATGTGATATTAGGCATGGATTGGTTATCAAAGTATGAAGGGAATATTGAATGTGCTAGTAAGTCAATTTTCCTTACCACCCCAGAAGGGAGAAGGATCAAGTATGTATCTCGACATGTGCCAAAGAGGACTCAAGTAAATTGCTTAACAGGAGTTGTGCAGGAGGAAGTACCAGTGGTAAGGGATTTCCCTGAAGTATTTCCAGAAGAGTTGCCAGGCATGCCACCGGATAGAGATATTGAGTTTTTGATTGAGCTATTGCCAGGCACAGGGCCAATATCAAAGAGACCATACAGGATGCCTGCAAAGGATTTGGTGGAAATTAAGAAGCAGATTAAGGAGTTACTGGATAAGGGATATATTCGCCCAAGTTCTTTGCCTTGGGGATCGCCAGTGCTTCTAGTGGAGAAGAAGGATGGATCGTTAAGGATGGTTGTTGATTATCGAGGATTGAATGAAGTAACGATCAAGAACAAGTACCCACTACCAATGATCAATGATCTGTTTGATCGATTGCAAGGAGCTAAGGTATTTTCCAAGATCGATCTATGATCAGGATACCACCAGTTGAAGATTCGAGAACATGATATTCCTAAGACAGCTTTTACCACCAGGTATGGGTTGTACGAGTATACCGTTATGTCATTTGGTCTGACTAACGCACCTGCATATTTTATGAACATGATGAACAAAGTGTTTATGGAGTTCTTGGATAAGTTCGTCGTGGTGTTCATTGATGATATCCTAGTTTACTCAAAGAATGAAGAGGAGCATAAGGAACATTTGCGATTGGTACTTGAGA